>NW_015112942.1:260601-305396 GCF_001443285.1 Poecilia latipinna | reverse complement strand
AAAAAAAAAAAAAAAAAAAAAAAAAAACGAAAATTCAGCATCAGATTTTCAACAGTAATTTGCCATTCAAATACCTTTCCATAATACCCTGTAGCATTTCAAGCTACACCAATGCATTTGTCTGTGCGTGACAACTCAACCCTTTGATAAAAGAGAAAAAGAACAAAACACACTGTTGTGCTTTGGCCTGTCTTCATGAATGTGCCCATTGTTCCCCGATTGTCATTATCCAAAACACTGCACACTGACCTAATCTTTTCTGTGCAATATGGAAAATTATGTAAAAACAGGCGATTCGCTCTCACAGGACTTCCTGACTTCAGTAAGGTGGGTGAAGTGGATATGTTTGCCCTCCTGCCTGTCACCCCCACCAGCAGACTGTTGCTAAGTTGTTATGGTGACTCATGTCTTGACTACAGGAAAACGTGTGGCTTTTAGCATTTGCATTTGCCATATTTGTTTACTTACCCCGTCCTTTCACTAAATAAGGTTTAAATATTTCATGTGGTTGAACTGTTAAAGGGGCCTGCAGTGTAGGGACTTTGTGTCGTGACCGTACATGTGACCTGACCAGTACGTGTGTGTGTTTCTGTGTCACTGACAGTTGTGTGTGTCTCTCTGGGGCTTCTCCTACAGACATCATCCTCAACCAACCGCATCCTGGACAACCAAACAGTTGGAGAGCTAAAGGCTGAGATTGCCTCTTTGAAGGGCTTACTGCTCAGCAGGTAACAAAGTTATCCAGACCGCTGTCACATGAAACACCCTTCAGGTGTGTGTGTGTGTGTGTGTGTGTGTGTGTGTGTTGGAAGGGTAAGGACACATTGCTTGTGGCCTTTTTGATTTCTGTAATGCAGTCCATTTGAACTGTGTGCCAATGACCATGTGCTTGATGAAGTGTAACACTGCACTTTGTGATTTCTATGTAAAAACATCACTGCATTTTTCTAAAAATTTAAAACGTAAAGGAGAACTATAAATTGTGGTTCTGTATTTTTAACAAGTAATTGGCAAAACTCTGAGCATCAGCTTCAAGCTTCTGTTGACATGGTGACTCAATTTCAACAGTTGAAATCAGGAGTGTCCTGATACATTTTTACTACCGATACAATACCGATAATCCAGTTATAAGTATCGGCCGATGCCGATATTGACCCGATACGAGATGAACATGAATCAGACGTACGTTTGTTTTGTTTTTTTTTTACTTATTTTGCAATGTGGAATGTTATCAAAGGCTTGATCAAGTGATACTACTCAAATAGAGAACTATGGTCAACAGTAATAGTTATGAGAACGACTGACATGTTTATTATAAACCAGTTGGTCTGTGTGTGGGATACCAGCGGCCTTCTGAATAGAAATGCTGGTGTGAAATTCTTGAGCAGAGTGAGTCCATCACTGTACTTCTCGTAGATTTTATTGCACGTTGATATAATCCAATACTAATTTTTTGGCTGACACCCATAGTTGGTATGTTTTTATTTATCAGCATAGGTAAGGCTGGTAAGATGGTAAGGCTCATACGTTGGTGGTAACAAATATTTGAGCTACTGATGTCTTCTGTTATCTCCAAACAGACTGCCATTTCTCCTCTGCTCTGACAGCAACAAGGCATTTTTACCCACACTCACTGCATATTTTGTCCTTTTTTACCTTTCTCTGTGCATATAAATTCCTTTTCTTAACTTCTCACATTTCTATTAGCTACTCCTCAAAATAGATAATACAAGGGAGCTCACCATAAATTCATTCTAGTAAGGCAGGTGTGTGTTGATTGTCAAAAAAAGGCCTGCAAGATAGCATCTAGAACAACAGAGATAAAAAAAAGACATATTTAAAAAAATAAAAAAATAAATAAATCCTCGAGAAATGTCTTTCACTGAGAGATCAGGAGACTGAATAAAAAAATAAACTTAAGTGATCAAATTTGAACCTACCTTGGCATTCACTGTACATACTTAACGCCAAGTTGCCTCCAAATCAGCAAGAAGCGGTGCGTGTCTGGAACAGGTTTTCAAGTCAACATGTGTGTGTTTTCGCTGCAGGGCTGAGTTTAAATTTCAGAAAGAAATTCCAAGAACAGAAGCGCCATCAGGCAAACGCCACTTTGAGGTGATGGATTTCTGATAACGCTCTGAACGTTTTCCACAAATACATCCACCTTAGGAACGCAATGTCCCTCAGTTGATTACATTGTTTTGTTTTTTTACTTTACTTCACGCATACTGCAGCATTCAGTTGACGGATCTCAGTGTTAAAGTGTCTAATGCAGGAGAGAAAATTACCAACATCAACTTAGAACAATTAGCAGTTAGGTTTTGCTTCTTTTAGTAAAAAACACACACTAATAATTGACTTTATTGTGATCTTATTATTGTGATGTAAAAAAAAAAAAAAGTTCTGTATTCTGTTTAGCCATCCTACGTTTTTACTCTTAATCAGACATAGTCCAGCTCAGTTGGGTCGATTAGCATGCATGGTTATGTATCCCCGTCTGTAATGAGGCCTTGAAGTTAGAGTGTACATCAGAAAAACCAGCAAGGACATAATTTGCTTCAGAACTGTCTGGTTGAGCATGTTTTGTTCCCCTCCTCTCCTAAATTTTAATCAGTAATAATCCTTTTGTCATTTGCTTTCCTGACTTCATCCCAACTCTTGCCGTAATTTTCTTTGCAAAGACTTGAATCATAAAATAAAGACTCGCCATCTGTCTCTAAAACTTGTTACCTTTCTGTTCTGCCAATCCAAATAGTCTCCGAACTGCAGCGTCTTTTTGATCTTAAAAACCGCATTCTGTGTAATTGGAGACAAATAAACTTTACCAGGTGTCGCGAACATCTGGCTATTACAGCGGGAAAATGCTCCATCGTAATTATGAAAAGTACTTAAGAATTGCATGTTAAAATGTACAGTTCCTTGCAGAAGTATTCATCCCCTTGAACTAATCTGTATTCTGCAAACTTCAATCTGTTGTGGGACGTCTATGTGGATTTGCATGACGACACACAGAAAAACTGCTAAAATGAACCTTTCTATCACTCTTATATTTTAAAAACACTTGATGATTTTCGTCTTGCCACTCTTGTGATGGCCAGATTTGTAGAGTGCATGGCTAACACCTGTCCTGTCAGCAGATTTTCCTAACCTTCCATGGACCCTTTCTCTGCTTCTTCAGTGACTGCTCTAAGTGGTGCTATAAGTTTTTATTTTGAGACATCAGAGTAAAGGAGAGTGAAGAATACAAATGCATGCCTCTCTTTGAATATTTTTGAAACCCATGTGTTGTTTTACATCCACTTAAGAGAGTTGTTCTGTAAGATAAAATCCCAATAAGACGCATTGAAATTTGTGGTTGCAACCTGGAAAAATGTGACAAAATTCAAGTGGTAGTAATTGTGTTTAGAAGCTGTAAGGGTTTTGTGGCTGCCGCTGCCCACCTTCATTGATAATCTAATATAAAAACCGAGCTTTTTTTTTATGACAAAGGTGTCTTTAAGGCTAACTCTGTTCCTGTTTTTAACCCCCCACAGGAGACAGTTTCCTTCCACTCCTGCCGTTCCAAAGATCCCGTCGTGGCAGATTCCCCTGAAGTCGCCGTCAGGAGTCGGCTCGCCATCCGTTAACCACACCAACAGCAGCAGCGACATCTCCCCCGTCAGCAACGAGTCCGCCAACTCCTCCCCAGTCAAAGACGGACACCAGAGCCCCCAGGAAGCGCTGGGGGGCCCAGATGGAGCCCACGGTATGAACGGCGACGCCCAAACGACTCCACCGCTAGACCAGGTGCGCATGGAGGTGCAGGGTGAGGAGGAGAAGAAGGAGGAAGACGAAGAGGATGATGTCAGCCACGTAGAAGAGGAGGAGGAGGAGGAGGAGGAAGCTCTGAGCATGCAGACGGAGGATCGACGAGGCGGAGACGGACAGATTAACGAACAGGTGGACAAACTGAGGCGGCCCGAGGGGGCCAGCAACGAGAGTGAGGTTGATTAGCCGAAGAGCAGAAAGCACAAAAAAAACCAAAAAAAAAAAACATAAAAAACGCTCACTTGTCATCTCGACTTGTTTCTCTACGAACGTCCCCGCCGACACCATGTGATTTCTATCCGCCTTCCCCTTCTGTTTCCACTTCCCCTTTGTTACATTTTAATGTTGATCAGAATAGGGAGTAGGCGTGGGTGTTGAGAGAATCCACAGCTGACAGATATCAGTGTGGCTGGTGACTGAAAGGCTTCCCACAGTTTACTTTTGATCACGCCGAGCCTCACGTAGTGACGTCTCTCCGAGAGGAGAAATAATAGAAGTGATAGTAAAATCACAACAACTCTTAAAGCGCCTGTTTAATACTAAGCTTATGTGACTTCTTACTTTTAATTTAAATGATCTGATCAGCCAATTAGCAGCTCTGCTGCAGCGTCACCGTAACCGTACGGATCCAGACCAAAGCTGCACGTCCGCTAGTCAGACAGCAGATGTTGCATCGGTCTCAAAGTTACGGTGAGTTTCCTGCGAAGCATTTTTTCGAGTCGCTCCCCTTGCTGATGGCAATAGGAGAGGACAAGCTCTTCCAGGGCCGATGCTTTTAGCCTCTTTTATGTGTCCTTTTGCATTGGTGTCAGTCTGTCAATAATTCACAAGGCCGGCAGGGTGGCATTTGGGTGAAATAAAAGCCCTGAAATTTGAGATTAGAATGTGATGACGGGCTTTGTTCCATGCCGGTGTCAGAGTGCTCATATGCTCAGAGATGGAGGGGAGGGGAAAGAGAAGATAAATGTTTTTCTCCTCTCTTTCTCTCTCTCTCCCTCTCTCTCTCTTTCCTTCTCTTGCTTTCCTTTTTCACCGTGGGCAGAATCCTGCATCTTTGTGCGAGAGCGTTTGTTTGTGCGCGAGGAAAAAAAAAAAAAAAAAAACCCAGACAGTCTGCAGAGCTATATCTGCATCTCCAGCAGGGCAGCTGATTTGGTTTGTGAAGTATGTTAATAATCAAATGATCAACAAATAACAGATGTATTAGTTCATGCAGCTTGAAATGTCAAGGAGGCTAAAAGCGGAAATCTAATACTGGAAGCCCAGTTGCATCGTATCATTTTCTGTGACAAACCCTCCGGTCCAAATTAGGTAGAGCCTCCCACAGTGAGTAATCTTTACAGAAAACGGCAACAATATTTTGTAATTAAGCTGCAGTAAGACAAAAGCGCTGCCACAGATGGAAGTTGCAGAACTGGTATTACTTTCTTTTTCTCTCTCTCTCTCTCTCTTTCTTTCTCTCTCTCTCTCTCGCTCTCTCTTTCTCTCTCTCTCTCTCTCTCTCGCTCTCTCTCGGTGTGGAGGTGGATGGGGAAGTTAAAAAAAAATGCCCCGTGATTGAAAAGGAAAGTAATAAATGAATACTTGACTTATTGAATTACTCACTGTGTCTCAAGCTAACAAGAAGAGTCCACGACTGAGAAGAAGGGATGCCAGCCTTTTTGTCTCCATCACACGGCTTTCCTACATGTAACGAAAATGGCACAGATTACACTCTGTTGGGTTAATTAAGCATCAAATAGGTTTACTGTGTTCTGTTTATGCATTTCATTTTTTGATGGGGAAGTCCTGAACATTGTATAAAAGTCGTCGACAACTGTAATAAATCTGGTTCACCACAAGAAGAGTGACTTAGTTATTTTAAAACTGAAACAACGTACAGTGAACGTTATTTCTTTTACTAGAGCAGGCCTAGAAATTGTGCGACTGGTTTTAAACTGAAAATGCAAAATATCTGAAATGAATTAACTTTTTATTTTTTCAGATCTGTAATATAGTTTTGATAATGTCATAGTTTTTATTCTTATATATATATATATATATATATATATACACACACACACGAGGCTTTGAATAAGTATTCACACCCTGAAACTGTTTTTGTCACATTACAACCACAAACCTTATTGAAATTTTAGGATGTAGGTGATAGAGCCACAGTCATTTTCTTCCTTCACCGACTAGTATTTATCTTCAGCTCTGATGAGCCTGCTGTAGAAAAACATCCCCACAGTATGATCCTGCCACCACCATGTTTTACTGTGATGAGGGATTTTTTTTCAAGGTGATTTCCGACACTGGTTTTCCTTCACACATTGTTCTGCATGTAGGCTAAAATGTTCTATTATGGTTTCATCTGCGTCAAAAAAAAATTGGTCCTTTTTGACAGACTCCACCCACCTTTGCAAGGTGGACTGAATTTTAATTTGGGTTATTAGTAAGAATAACATACATTATATAATTTATGTCATGCCTTTCAGCTTTTGATTTGGAAAAACACTGATGAATGTTGCATTACTTTGTGCAACATTGAAGTGTGGAAGAGTTCTAGGGCCATTTATGCAATTTGCAGGGTGCTGTATTGCATGTCTTTCACAAAAAAAAAAATGCAACTTCAGCTACAGATGAGAACACCAGCCTGAGATACTGTATGCGTGTGTTGACTGTAAAACCTTGAATCATCCTCTGCTGAGTGGTCTGAAACCATGACAAGCAGGGACTTCCACCATTTTCTCAGCTTTCTTGGCAGAAGTGACTAAGTGAAGCGCTGTGAGATCAAATGTTCGAACCTTTGTTTATTCCTGTAGGTTGATCAACAGCACATGCCTCCTGCTTCCTCTGATGCAAATACCACGTTCAAAAATGTTGGATGTTTAATTTTCTTTTTCTTTTTATTATTGTTATTTTGCTGTTTATGAAGTTATTTTTTCCATTTATGGTTCAACATTTAAATTGAATTTGCAGTTACGATTTCCAAACTTTTAAATCAAGTTTGGTTTAACTTTATTTAAAGTTTTAACTTTATTTAATGTTATACCAAATAATATTTGGTCCAAATCAGTCAAATTTGATTAACAAAGCAACTTTAGATTTCGGGTGAAACCAAAAGATGTCAAAGGCCGTTTGAGAAGATTGTATAAATAAGCTCCATAAAATGAAAATCAGAGTGTCGTCAGTAAGATGCTTCCTTACAACGTTGTAATACAGGCCACTTAAGGAGATCCTTCCCAGCCACAGACATCAGTGTATATAGTGACTCTTTGAAGAAACTTTGGATAATGAGCGCTGCACCATCATCAATTTTCTCTTTATAATTAGGCAGTGGAAACGCAGCACGCACACGAACCATTTTTTATGGATCAAGACCAGCATTGAGTATGGGAGAAAATGTATCTATTTGGATTATTTGGACTCGTGACTTTGTAACTTTTACTCTAAACCAGTTATCTGTGGCCAGGTCAAAATGAAACTTTCCTTTTTTCTCATGAAAGGTATTGCCATGCATTGTCAAGTGTTTGAATTTAATTTATCAAAGTCTGGATGATCAATAGCATTTCACCTATTGATGAGGTGTATAAACTTCTCTAAGGTTCGATACCACATCCCTTTGTAATCCATTAACCTCTCCCTGGAGTTCAGGCCAACCTTAGATTTATAGGGACCTACTGTAATAAATCCACTTGTACATCATTTAGTGTCTAGGGGGATTTGCAGTGCATTCCTGTCTGCAAAACATCATCTATCCCAGCCTCATATTCTCATCTGCATTTTGAAGAGTCCGAACAACACCCACCATAGTTAGCATACCTTGTCGTGAACCCAGTGCGCATTTAAATTTGATTCCTCGTGCCAGCCGCTCTCGGCGTGGTGGTAGAGAGAGGGGCTGTTTGTCCAGAGCAACACCTTGGTTTTGACACCATTTGACTCCCCAGCTGGGAGCCTTAACCTCATCAATCTTGCTGCTAAACGGAGAGCACTCAATAGGATGGTGTATTGACACGCTCTGAACTCCATTGTTCACTGGAACTGAGCACTCAGCAGGTTAGAGGCCTGAGTGTCTCCTTGGATCAATGCAGGAGTTGTTAGCCCTTAGCAGCAGCAGGAGCAGTTAGAGGACAACGGTGGCTCCCTGTGCACCTTAGACACCTTCTCTGGTCCAGCAAGAACAAGTCTTGGAGCTCAAATGGTAATCCTGTCCCAGTTTTTATGGTTTCATATCACTCTAAATGATGAAGTGGATTCTAAACTTGCAGATAGCTCGACTATTAGTCCAATCATTGCACAAGGAGTGAAATCATCAGTCGAAAATGCTGAATTTTTCATCAGTAGCTATTCTTAACTTTCTGAGACTGAACTCTAGACCATGAATGGGCTCAGGAAGGATTACGGGTGCATTTTAACAACTTAAATAAAACTGTAACGGTTGGTCATTTGATTAATTTAAATCTGAAAGTGAAGTATACATTCCCTCAGAGTGATACTTGTAGGGAATTTTTTAACTTTGATGGCTTACAGCGAATGAAACCCAAAATCCAGTTTCTCCGAAAGCCAGAATTTCACATAGGACCAGTGAAATGTGTTTTAAAACTGAGCTCTGATGTCCAGTGTGCACCCGCCTCTCGCCCGTTAACCACTGGAGATGGGCACAAGAAATAAACGTGTTAGATAATGGACGGACGGATGGATATTAATATTGAATTTTCATGTTATGACCATTTAATGGCTTAGACAATCATGGAAAAGACAGACTGATTTACCAGGCTCTCAGTGGCTCCCTCAAGCAGGGTAAGCCACAAAAAGTGATTGGTAAAGAAACTGTTTTTCCAGACTGCTATGTCCAATCATGTCAATGGGAAACTAACAAACTGTAGTGGAAAAAAGCATAAAGCCATCAGAGAGAACCACCACTTTGGAGGATTGTGAAGAAAATTAAAATCCAATGTTCATTTGGGGCACTCAGCCTAAATTAACATTGTTTTTGATGACAAGCTGAAGGCAGAGTGTCGCAAAAAACAGGAGCTTCTTAAAAAAGACAGGCCAATTTCATGGCATTATTATGTGATTTCCAAGCACATAGGGCCATTTTTTCAAGTAACTATGTTAACTTCAGTTGTTAAAAAAATGCTACATTAAATATGACTTAAAGAACTTTTACTTTTTAAATCAATGCCTTGAAAAGGGGCCTATTTCACTTTAAAAACTCCTGCTCTTTCTGAAACTCCGCCTTCAGGAAGTCATCACCACATCTCTCTTCTATTAACTCTAGCAACGTTTTTGCTAGAGGAGGAGCTGAGTTTCCAAGGCGGTGCTACATCCTCCCAGGCGTTTTGCATAGCCAGATAAAAGGATTTCTCAAACATGCATAAAAGAATCGAGGCAAAATTCCAGGTACGTTTTGTTACTTGCAATTTTATAGCAGCATGTGCTTGGAAAATGCATATCACCGCCCTTTTAAGCCACTCATGACCAGAAGCATCTCACCTGTGTTAAGCAAGTGTGGCATTTCATTTTTTTTTTTTTTTTGTGAATGAAGGTACAAAGGTCTCCAGAAAAAATAAAGAGGATCAATGGATTAAACTTGATTGAGGTCAAGTGTGAACTTTCTACAGTCTATGATAATCTGTGGAGTCATGTTATTTACTGGTGTCGGTTTACTGTATTTTTATCAAGACCAAACTCAAGGCAGGAATCTACCAGGAAAATTTAAGAGCTCCTCGGATTCCCCTCCACTGTCAAGACTTAGACTTTCCAGCACCTACCTGCACCACCTAATCTATCCGTATCTGCTTCAATGACAGAGGCATCACTGTGCTGGAGTGGGCAACAAACTCACCTTAACCTCACAGAGAAGATATGGTTAGGAAACTGCAACACACCAGACCCAACAATGCAGATGAACTGAAGGACAAAGCAATCTGATCTTCCTTAGCAACTCAACAGAACCAAAGGCCAATCGCCCCCAGTGCCATGCTGCTCCGATGCACTAATTCATGCAAAAAGGAACATCGACTAAGTATTAAGTGCATATGCTCATATAATCGTGTAAGTGCATATAATCACATACGTTTCACTGTTTGTCAGTGAAACGTATTAAAAAGGATTTAAAACATCCTTTTTTATTGTTCCGATACTGTATTCAAAATTTCCAAGACATTTGAGGATGTGAACCACCAAATAAAACACAGACACGTTAAAAAAATAAAATTAAGTGCAATCAAATAAATTGGTACACAAACGAGTAGACCAGAATAATTTTTGGAAAATTTGTGATCAGATTAGAATACATGCAAACCTAGATTAACAAAGATCTCAAAAGAAAACGTTTTAACTGGATGAAACCTTGAGACAGAAAGCCTCTGTCTCAAGCCAACTCTCTTGAAGTTGGCTTCAAGAGAGCTGGCTCTCTTGAAGCCAACTTGAAGAACGAAGAGACTCAAGACATTTGCGCTGTTGATTTGCTAGATTAGTTGTTTAGGTTTAAAAAAGGTGCATCATTTAGAATGATCGAGACTCTTTTTTTTAAACTGAATAGGGAATAACTAAAAGCTGTTAGTCAATTGCTTAGTCATCGTGCTCCACTGAACTTCATTCACCGTAGTAAGTTTGTATTTGTCTCGTTTCTGCTTTTTAAAAGTCTTCGTCAGTGGTATTTGACTAATTTGCTTCATGTAATTTGCGAGGGTAAACCAGTCGTAGACTAGCGGTGGATGCTAACTTGCTAATGTCAATGAAATCTGTTGGACCGCTGAAGAAATGTCTACCAGAGACTGGAGCAGGAGGTGCATCCGGAGTTGTTTTAACACAAGGAATGCGTTGACATTTGTGACTCTATCGGCTGTTGTTGTGGGTAAGTATGTGTTTATTCTATGCAACATGAAAAAGGCAACATATCTTGAACCTAGTGTTGACAACAGTGTTCTGCTATGACAACATGTTTAACTTGAAAATATATATTTTTTATTTTCGTGTTCGCTGCTTAATACACGTCATAAGTTAAATAAAGCATTTATAGACTTTTACTTAGCGGAAGAGTACAAGCTAGACAATACTAGCGTACCCGCTTCAACAGAAACTAACGTTGGGAGAACCGTTTGTTGGCTGAAGCTAAACTCCATATTTTGTTGTCAAGGCAACCCAGTGATGTTTATTTACTTATTTTAAATCTAGCAGTCGTGTACCTGGCTGTTTTTGTCCTTCGAACAATGTCGTTCCATCCGAGTAAATTATAGTTTCAGAAAGGTCATTTAAATCACAAATTCAGTTCAAAAAGTAAGACTTATGTACTTGACAGACTATGGTCACATTACGATAAATTTCATGTCGTCATTTAAGTCAATTTGTGTCATTTTGAGCGTAAACTGATAAGAAAAAAGGACACACACATTTAGAACCAGTTATTTGTGTCATTCATAAAGAGGGAAACTCAAATGTTGGCTATATACTTATACAAAATGTACAAATAGCAACCGTACACAAATCCTTCCAGGCTCCTTAAATATTTTATCGCTGTTTATTCAGACTGAACTGACTAATATTTTACCTTCTTTATGAAGAGTAAATTCACTCTTTTAAAGTGCACAAATTCCATGACAGAGATATATTATGAAAATTTATATAATCACACTTCAGTTGATATTTGATGGTGATCATTGAGTGAAATATTTAGTGAAATGCATAGATAACTGAAATGTGACGTAAATCAAACATCTACAATGTAAAGTAAATGGGAAATAATCCATGTAGCTGCCATTGCTTTGACATTTTATTTTCCATTGCATTTTACTATCTGTCCTTTTTTCTGGTGAAAGCCAAGTTGAATATTATTTACAGGTTTATACAAAGCTCAGACTTGAATTCGATTGAATGTCTATGGGGCACACTGAAGGCCAGGGTCTTTGTGAGAAGACTATCAAATCTCGAGTAGAGTGAAATATTTGCCAAAGACTTATTACAAATGACAATAAACAACTGCATGTTGTTATCCAGCAAAGAGGATGACATCAGAGGAGCTAATAGCTTTGCTGGATTTTGGTTTTGTGAAAGAATTTGGTGAAAATAAATTCTATGTAAGCATCCAAAAGAAAGAGTAGGATGTTTGGAACTGCTGTGATGAAAAATCAGCACTTGAGACATTTTTGAAAAAAAATAATTAAAGTTTCATCCGGGAGGCGGGGGGTATTCATTTTGACCTCAACTGTGTATGGATACCAAAACGTCTTTTGTTCTTTTGAAGGTGTTGCTATTGGCTTGGTTTTGAAGACCTTTACAACTCTTACATTGTACCAGAGAGCGTGGCTTCGCATTCCCGGAGAATTTCTTTTCCGGCTGATGCAGTTTGTTACTGTCCCTCTGCTGATGACAAATGTGATACTCGGTAAGTTACAAGAGAGATCTCTAATGCTGTCAGCTGTCACACAAGTTTTAAAGGCCAAGTTTCTAAAAATAGAATGTAATAATTCACTAAGTTGACTGCAAAATACAGCAAAGGCTTCTGAATTATTCTGCAGCATTTAGTTTTTCTTATCATTTTGTGTGCACCTTGCTGTCGTTAAACAGAATTTACTGTATTTTTCTGTGAAGATGTAGCGGAGATTTTATTAAAATGGAAAAATGCAACAAAATACAAAAATATTTCAATTGAAACCTGTAGACATTTAAAATAAACTATTGTCATAATTACTGACAACAGTCTGCTGAGATAACAAATATGCATTCACAAATATACTTTTTTGAGCTCAAACTCAAAGATAAAACGCAGCCTCAGATTGTAGCTATGGTAACAAAGCAGTCGAACTATGAAGATTGTTCTTTACACTTTGACAATGTAAACTTGCCAGCTCCTTAAAATCTTAAATTTAAATGTTACACAATTTTCAATTTATTTTAATTCGTCTTTGCTGAAACCATTAAATCAAATTTACCAACGTTGACATTCTTGATAAACAAATGTTAAAATACTAGATCAGTCTGTGTTAAAATTGTGGGGGCCCTGAAGATCTGGGGGACCCAAGCAGCTGCTTTGTTCATTTGTACATTAGGTGCCAAATGTGACCAGTGTTTGGAGCTGTTTTAAGATCCAGTGGCTGATAACTTAATTAGGACTTAAAAGTTGTGCAAAAAATTTATATATATTTTTAATTGTATTTTTTTTATTTTTTATATTTTGGCTCATTGATTTAAGCATCATCAGCAATGGCTTCCAGTAACGTAGTAATATTCCAGCACATTAATATTTTTACATTTCCTGTAAACATAACACTTTTTAATACAAAAAACCACAGTGACCCTTGGGGGACCTCTTTGGTTCCCCAACCACCAGGCTTGGCGAGTTTCTTTTCATCCTCTGAGCTCGGGTCCTCTACCAGAGGCCTGGGAGCTTGAGGGTTCTGCGCAGTATCTTGGCTGTGCCTAGAACTGCACATTTCTGGACTGAGATGTCTGTTCCTGTATACTTTATCTTTTATGTGTGTGTATATATATATATATATATATATATATATATATATATATATATATATATATATATATATATATATATACATATTGATCTCTCCTGTTAGCTTTATCTCTATCTGTCAATATTATTTCCAATTCATGAAGGCTGAATTGTCTCATACACATATTTTACTGCTTTCAGTATGAGACAGCAGAATACGTTTAATCTGTGTTTGTAATTGTGTTTATTTTGAGTCATTTAACCTTCTCTGTGGTACTTAAGACAGGTTTTTGTTATGGACTTTAAATCAGGGTTGTAAGGGCCGAAGGATTAACTTAAATGTCCTTGAAGGATTTACATCAATGATTTTCTCCTTAGCTACCTTCATGTTACAACAGTATGTTTACCTATTGTGAATTATTTTATTGTTAATCTTTCTCAACCCATGTTTTTGTTGTTTCCACAGGAATTGCTGGTGCCACTCTCAGTCCCTCCAAAAAGATCACTAGATGTGCATTAACATACTTTATCTTTACAACAGTAATGTCTTTGATGATAGGTAAGAGGAATCTTGCTTACCAACATGAATTCTTTCATTTCTTAAAGGAGCATTTGTTTTCTCACTGCATATTCAGCATTGTCTGGATTTCAACTCCAACTTGCTATCTGGGCGACCGGGCTTTGTTGATCAAGGACCTTTGGGTGCGTTGAGGGTACATTACAAACAGCCAGCCATTAGCTTTCTCCATTATTTCCTATACCTAAACTACCCTGCTCTTCCCCACCAAGTTCCCCTATAAATATTTTATTTTACCGATTTTATTTCACTGATTTATGCAGTTTGAAAAAGTATGGCATTATAACATTTTCCAGGTCTGAATAACTAGGAAAACAAGAACATGGAGAATACAAAAAGGCTGAGATAAAATCTTTGTAACATCTTTGTCTTTGTAACAGACCCTCAGGGTCTGTTACAAAGACCCTCAGCATGAACTTTGCACTAAAACTTTAATAAGTTCTAGTGCAAAGAGCTTTTTACTACTACTGCCACTTTCTGTAGGTCATTTTAACAGTTAATGGTTTAGCAGTTATTGTAGTGGTCAAAATTAGTGACTGATTTAAAAAAAAATCTAATTTATCTACGTAAGCTTATTTTATATGAGCAAGCAAACAAATAATTCAATAACCAGTTTAAATAGGAAAACAAATTTTATTGCCTTAAATGCTGGAACATAGCTTTCTTATAGTGAAATTATGAACATTTGTAGCAAAGTATGCATCTGTAGCTTAAAAAAATGCAATTTTTTTTAGTAACATGTGTCAACGTGAAAAGTTCAGACCTTTCTGCTTGAGTTAATAAAAATATCTGATCTGTTTAGCTTCTTTTTTTTTTTTTTGATTAACCAATTAATAACTAAATAGCAAAAGGTGCTTAACCCAAGAGATTTTTTACACAATTTGAACCCGAACAAGCCAAATCCTTTCCACTTGAGGAATTCTGGTTAGAACAGAATTCCTCAAGTGGAAAATGCAAAATGCATTGTGTACATTTTGCATTGTGTACAATTTTTTATGGTTTTGGCTTAATTACTTCTCTGAATATGTTGCTCTTTCAGCAAATGAATATGAGCCTGTTTACTTTAGTTAGCAATTAATTGCTTACTAAATTAGTGATTACGATTATTTCAATTCTTGTGTTAAATCGTTTATTGAAATTGTCCTTGATAGATGGATGGACAGACTGACAGATACATTTTGGCTTCTATTGCTCCAGTAATAAATTAATACAGTTATACTGCTGGCTGGTAGAAGTTGTAAATTGTTGAAACAGTAATTCTCAAGTGGCCATTCTCTGTTATGAAACCCTCAAGAATTCTGTTACGTAAAGATGGTAACTGTAGCTCGATAAAAATAGACTTTATCAAGCCTTCAAGTGTCCTTTTACTCTTACTGAACATCTTTAACTCTTGTTCTGGATCATGTGTCATAGGAATCACCCTGACAATGCTGATCAAACCAGGGATCAGTGCAAATGCCGAACAATCAGATGACGGTATTGAATCTGAGGATGCCTACAGCACCATTGATGCCCTGTCTGATCTAATAAGGTGAAAGCAAATTCTAAGCGTGTAGCCTGATTCTTACTAACAAAAAAAAAATGTCATTTTTATCTTTGTGTGATATTTTTTTATATCAGCCTCTTTTACATCAATAATTTAGAACATACTGAAACTGTCTCTTGCCGTTGGCATAAAAACATGTTTAAAGTGGACCGAAAGTTATGTTCCTCCCTCTCATGATGTTTTTGTCGCTCTGCTGTGTAGAAACCTCATTCCACACAATCTGATTCTGCTGAGCTACAAACAGGTGTGTCTCAATCACTTATGAAATTAGAAGGCTCCATTAAGCAGACCATCAAATATTCATGACTTAACTCTATTTGGTTTTAGTACAAGACTAGGAAGGTGTTCAAGGAGTCACAAGCGGTCAACGGTACCCTTACGGTGAAACACATTTTTTTTCTGCAATATTCAGGCACTAAGCTGGCATCTAGCTGTATGTTTTTACTGAGTTTCT
The DNA here is from genome assembly GCF_001443285.1 of Poecilia latipinna. Taxonomy (NCBI): domain Eukaryota; kingdom Metazoa; phylum Chordata; class Actinopteri; order Cyprinodontiformes; family Poeciliidae; genus Poecilia; species Poecilia latipinna. The sequence goes on along the minus strand of NW_015112942.1, from coordinate 289,576 downwards.
TCTCTTATAGGGAAATCTAGACTTGCATTTAGTAGGCGAAAACATGCGAGGAGTTAACATGCTCGGATTGATAGTGGTGTCAGTTTTCATTGGGAAGAGCATTAGGAAGATTGGAGCTGTGGGCGGAACCTTTCTGGAGGTCATCAACACCGTCAACATTGTCTCCAAAAGTTTGGTGAAAATAATAATGATGTAAGTGAATACAGCATCTTTTGTTGTTCATGACAGGTTTTGGGCAGACTGAATTTACCAAAGGATTTGAGGTTCAAGGAAAATTGTGACCGGTCCGAATTAGGATTTTCTCTTCTTGTTTTGTGACCTTCTAGCTATTTTCCCATTGCAGTGATGTTCATGATGGCAAGCTATGTTCATACCATTGCAGACGACTGGCAGACTGTTGTTAGCCTTGGAAAGTTCATCACTGTAATTGTTACTGGGTAGGTTCTCTGCCATCAGCTGGTTTCTCACTCATTTCGTCAAGTGTAACTAAAACTGACATACTGTCTAATAGACTTCTCATCCATGGTTTTTTGGTGTTGCCACTCATCTGCTTCGTGTGTATGAGAAGGAACCCATACCCAATCTTTCCAGGGATTGCACCTGCATTGCTTAGGGGGATGCTCGTTTCACGCTCGTAGGACAATTCCACTGTGTTTTTTTCTTTTTATTTAAAATTCACATTTTGTGTGTGTGTGTGTGTGTCAAATGACGACGTTGCAGCAACGTTGGAAGAATTTCTAAATGTCCAATGCAGAGAACTTGTGCCTGTGTCTCTTTAAGTTATGCGGCATCAGAGACATTCAGCTGTTGCGAAGATAGACTGAGGATCAACAAAAGAATAACTCGTTTCATGCTGCTCATTGGGATCCACGCCAATATGGATGGAACGGTCCTTTATGAGATGTCCGCTGCCCTGTTCATTGCTCAACTCTCAGGCTCCAGGTTGCACTGGAGCAACATCATCAGCATTGCGTAAGTTACTATTCCGTCCTCCACATATTCAGTCATGTGTCTGACACCTTCCTCTGAAATTTTGGTCCATTTGGCTTTTTCAAGGCTCCATGTGTTCAACACTAAAGGTGTCGTTTCGGGGACTATCATCTCAACCCCATCCATTATCTTACACGCTTATCCCAAGTGGGGTCACCAGGTGTGCTAGTGCTTATGTCTAGCTGCCAATGGGCGAGAGGTGGGGTACCCCATGAACAGGTCGCCAGTCCCATTGCAGGGCAACATAGAGAGGCAAACAATCATGAACACACACACTTTGGGAGAATTTAGAGAGATCAATCAATGTTTTCGAACTAAAGGAGGAAGCCAGAGTAACTGGAGAGAACCCACACATGCACAGGGAGAAGATGCAAACTCCGTGCAGAAAAGAGCCTGGGGATTCAAACTCACGACCTTCTTGCTGCAAGGCAACAGTGCTGCTAACTGCGCCACTGTGCACCCCTCAGATTTGAGATACTATCATTGGATGTGGGCTTGGTTTTAACCCCATCAGTGCTCGAAGACAGTATTGTGTCATCTGCAAAGAACACATTGTCGAGGGTACTTTCAGTTGTGACACATTTATCCACATCGGTTTTACAGATTTTACAGGTTTACCCCCCAGCAGCCTCAGTGGATTTACATAATTTCAGAGTGGTTTGTCTTTATGATCTCCTCCACTTTTTCTCTTTAGTGTGACAGTGGCAGTGGCCACTCTTGGAGAGGCAGGAATCCCCGCTACAGGAATGATGACCACCCTCTTCATTTTGACCATCACTGGGATTCCAGTGAGACCTGCCTCCCTTTTGCTCTCCATTGAATGGCTGCTGTAAGTTTTTAGCAAAATTTTATTTATTTTTTTTTTACCTGATGTCAGACATATAAAAGGTTTTAAAAACTCTTTCTTTTTTATGTCTTATCAGAGATCGCCTCAATGCCGCTGTCAATATCATGAGCGACTGTTTTGGTGTTTTTCTCGTTGCTAATGTGTCAGAAGGAGAACTGAAAAAAATGGAGGAGGAGATGCCTTATGAGCATCTACCAGGTAAGGCTGCAGGGTTTTTTTTTTTGCACATATGACTGTGTACTTACACTGTGTACTGGTTACACTTACAAGTAACTGTTAAAGTAGTGGAAATATCTACAGTAGTGTTAGATTTTAAACGAAGTATCATCCATCCATTTTCTTCGACTTATCTCTGGGTCGGGTCATGGAGGCAGCAACCTAAGCAGGGAGACCCAGACTTCCCTCTCACCAGCTACTTGGGCCAGCTCCTCCGGGAGAGTCCCAGGATATTCCCAGACCGAGCTTCTCACCCTATTTCTAAGGGAGAGCCCAGACACCCTGTGGTGGAAACTCATTTCAGTTTCTTGTGTTCTTTCGGTCACTTCCCAGAGCTTGTGCCCCCATAGATGAGGGTTGGAATGCAGATCAACTGCCAAATCACCCCAACAGATCGATACAGCGCCCACATCACTGTGTGATTGTGATATGCTTGTTGATCTCCCACTCCATTTTTCCCTAATTTGTGAACAAGACTTCAAGATACTTAAAGTCATCCCTTTGAAGAGCTCTACAGAGCACTGACTTATATTTAATTCTTTATATTTCTTTTTAAGAAGCCAAACTGGGGGTCACTTGTTTTATTTTGAAAACTTTCACTGATAGGATACAAATGATTTTATGAGCCGGAAAAAAATTCAGTATTTCTTCTGGGATATGTTACACTTTGCTTTGTTGTGCTGCTGTCACAGGAAAAGTACATATAGATTCTGCTGTGTTTTGTGTGTGTGTGTGTGTGTGTGTGTGGGTGTGTGTGTGTGTATATATATATATATATATATATATATATATATATATATATATAAAAGCTCTGGAAAAATTAGGAGACCACTTCAAATGATCAGTTTCTTTGATTTTACTTTTTATAGGTACACGTTTGAGTAAAATGAACATTATTCTTTTTTTCTGTGAACAACTGACAACCTGTCTCCGAAACTCCAAGCAAAAATTTTGTATTTATTTGCAGAAAATGAAAAGTGCTCAAAATAACAAAAAAGATGCAGTGCTGTCAGACCTCAAATAATGCAAAGAAAACAAGTTCATATACATTTAGAAACAATAACACTAATGTTTTAACTCAGGAAGAGTTCAGAAATCAATACTTGGTGGAATAACCATGAGGTTTTCAATGGGGTTCAATGCAGTGGTCTCTTTTTTTTTTTTTTTTTTTTTTTAGTTACTTTTATTGTTTTTGTCATTTGCACTTCTTATAGCATTTTACAGTACTACGGTACTTTTGGATAACTTCAGCATTCTGTCATTATATAAGATGTTGTTTGGTACTAAAAAACAATAAACGTGCACTTGAGCAGAATTATTTTAAGTTTATTTATTTTACAATAATTTTGTATAATGCGTTGGGGTTTTTTTAGATTTGTTTTTTTGTTGTTTTTTTTATGTTCTGGCACTAGTGCCTCTTATTTGTCAGTAATCCGACAGACGGAAGTTGAGAGAAGTGGGGAAAGACATGCTGCAAAGGAACTGAGGAAAGGAGTTGAACTTGGGACTTCCACATATATGTAGCCTCTCCACACGAGGCACCTGCTCTAACCGCTGCGCCACACGACGCCCCTGCGATGTGTATGTTTGTCCATCTATGCTGTATGTTATGTATAGCAATTTGTTCAGAAGCAAGGTGTCTATGTGGATCTTGTAATTATCAATAAACTGTAGAAACTTATTTCACAAATGTCCAGTTTGTAATTGAAACGTTCAATCTCGAACTTCAAGAGAATTTTTTTTACTTTGTTCAGCTTTTCCTGATCGGTTTTAGAATCTGTTTCAAAGTTACTTTATTTATTCTTCATTTTTAAAAGTCCTGACCCAACATAAATCTCTGAGCTTTTGCACCTTTACACATTTCTGATCTCTCAGACCTGCTAATCAGCTCATCCTGAGCTTACCTCAGAGAGGACTGAGTTGGGGAATCACCTCTTGTTGAAGTTTAGACACGAAAAAGAAAGATTTTTCAAGATTCATTTATTCACTACTTTTGGTGCCATTCAAGTGATGATTTCATGGTTGGTCGATTCCGTTTTATCTTAAATTAGTTGTTTTTTGGCTTCTATTCTCTTTATTTTTTGCCATTATATTTGGATATAATGGCAAAAATATAACAATACATAACAAAATATAACAATAGTGAATTCACTTTTGTTATATTGTGTAGCTCTTTTTTTAAAGATCTTTAAAAGCAAAATTGGATTGAATTTGACTGCAGAAAACTAAAGCTTTTTTCCCTACACCTTCTGGATCCTAGCTTTGCAGACGTCTTGGGGAGCTGCATCCTATTCCTCACTTTAATTGCTGTAATTGGTCACACTAGAGAATTTGTGGATTAAAGGTATTCATTACTCTGTTGCTGCTACAGTGTAAATCCTCATGTTTTTTACAAGAATTGCATTTTTTTATTCCAGTAAACCCCAGTGTTTGGAATATAAATGGAGACCGGACACTTCTGTATCAAGAGCACTTCCCATTTTTGATGATATACAAACCTATACAAGTAGACTGAAGGCAAGAAGTGTTTCTTTTTTTTTGTGCCACATCCCAATTTCCTCAGCACTCTCCCGGTGGTGTTTGTGTACGCAGATCACATCGTAACGCTCTTCTCTAAAAGCAGCTTTTCACCAGCTCAGTGGCTGCTGAACACCGGGGCTCCTTCTGGGTGAAAATGAGAACATTTGACAAGTCAAGGTCACTAGAGGAGGGGGTTTGCCCGTATAAGGCTTCAACTGCAGGGCCGAGCGAACACCGCCAAGTCATAAAGCACTTTGTCATCACTGGCGATATAAACTCTCAACAATCAAATGGGATCACACACACACACACACACACACACACACACCCCTCCCAACCTGCCTGGCGTGGCCTCTGTCTGGATCTTCACTGGCTTCGTTGCAGAGTCTCTTTTTGAACCTGAACAAAATCTGGACTCATCTTATTTGCAGGCAGAGGAAGCTGACTGGTTAATATTTCTGAACGGTCAAACATTGAGCTGCCAGAGGAATGGAGGGCGATTGGACATGAGAACATGAGGAGATCCAGGTTGCAGAACTCCCTCGTTCTACGCTGGTGCTCAGATTGGATTTTCTCGGCAAAGGCCTGTCAGCCTTTCCTTCTGCAGGCGATGCAGGGGGCAACAGGTGTGTTGCCTGCTGACGTTTGTTTAAATTACACTAATCACAGGCCCCGACTGTGGAAGCACCTAAAGCATCTTGGTAACAGGCAGGAAGATGCTGGAAAGGTAGCGACAATTTCAAAAAGACTTAAATATAGAGGTGGTGCTGTGATGGTATGGCTGCTGGGCCACACTTACAGCAACTTGTTCAACAGAATCGTCAAAGTGGCGCAAAAAAAAGAGGAATATCTGACCATCAGGCTGTAACCTTCAGCTCAAACTCACTTGCATTTGTAATCTTTAAAACATACATCAATGCTTTTTACCTTAGGTCAAAAAACCTTAAATGTGGCTGAATTAGAACTTTTGTGTAAAAAATGAATGAGCACAATTAGTTATTTTTAGGTGGAAATACTTTTTCTCATAGCACCAGATCAATTTGGATAGGTATATTTTGCCTTAATAATAATAATAATAATAAAAAAAATCATCACTTGAGAACTTCTTTTTGATTATTTTGGACGTCAAAATCTAAGATCTGAAACATTTAATCACGACAAAATAAGAAAAACGTAAGTGAACGACAGCTTTTTTCCTGCTCTGTGCGAAATTTAAATTGCTTTGCTCAGTATAATCTCGTGTTTGGTTCAGTGTTTTTCCAAAAGTGTGAATGAATACTGTGTGTTTTTTATGGTATTGGTTGTTTTATAAATCACCTGACAGGCCCTGTTGCTCTCTTCTTTTGTAGCCTCCAGCTGTCTAAACACACACATTTCCAACCATCCGGCACTGATGTGCAGTGAAAGACGGCCTTTAAAAAAAACCCTGAAAGACTGCCCATTTGACCTTGTCCTTCCAAATTGGCACGGGATTGTCATGGCGAAATACAATCACTGTTTTCACGCTCGTGGAAAGAGGAGAGCAAGTGAAATAAAAATAAAAAAAAGTAATCCCTAAATTCCCCCCGGTGGACGCCCTGATGTCTTGTTTCGGAGGGTCTGTTTCGGTACTCTGAATTCTTCTGGTAACAGAAACCCAACGTGAATGATAGACTTTTACTATTATTAGCAGCAGCAGAATCTCCCCAACCTTTGCTTCTTCCATGCTACAAATATCACATTGCTGATGTATTCCATATTAAATTACTGAGTTTTAACTGAGCGCTGGTGTGCAGTGTCTGTTATCAACAACCATAATGTGGAAGATTAGCGCACACATGATGGCCACCTGTTGCCCCGCTCCGGTTTATGAAGGTCACAGCTGTGATACTGAAACGAGTCTTTTTAAAGGCTGTCGTCAAGTTGATCCGAGCCTCGCAATATCCAAAAGTCATCCAACAGAAATGAATCGGACTGCGATGCATTTACATGCTAAATGCTTTGATTTGGTGACCGGCCACAAGGAACTTGTGAACTTTTTCCTACTTCGTATATTTTTAGATCCTAGAAAAAGTGACTAGACGACCCTGTTTTTACACACTGCAGTGTTTGTGATTTATGTGCTGGAAGGGAATTTTTCAAAGTGGGGTTCTGTGGAGAGGATGTGAAGTCAGTATCTCGCCTAGCGGAGAACCATCTGAATAACTTCAGTATGGAGAAAATGAGGGTAGTTTTTCACTGCTTGTCAGAGTAGGTCTGTGCAAACGTTGTTTTATGAACATTTAGTTTGTCGAGTTTCAGTTAGACCAAGCTTCTGCAACCTGAACCACAAGTGCCTCTTTGGACTAATGGCACTTATTAACTTTGAATATACATGATAAAAACAAACAAACAAACAAACAAACAAAAAAACTAATGCTTTTAGATGTAGATATACAGTAGACCACTAGCCCGGCAAAAACCAGCCCCTTGTTCTCCACTTTTCTTCATACAAAGGGATGGAGGGATAGACTCTGATGAAGTTTAACATTTTTTTTTCTCTTGGAGACAAATGGATTGTGCCAAGTGCATGGTTGTGCATCAAAGTGCATCAAAGTCCAAGTATAGTTTCTGAAATGATCAGACCAGCCTGGTTTACACCAACAAAAGGGACTTTGGAGGACAGATTTCCTCGCAGTTAGACAGATTTGGAGAACTTTTGCAAGTAGAGTGGATAGACATTATCCAATAAGGATGTAGGATTTGGAAATACTCGCAGCAGGGAAGACTGCTCTTTAACAAACTAGATATTTTAATAGAGCGCACACTAATGCACCCAAATTATTGCTGCTTACCCCCCCACCCCACCCCTAATTTTTGTTAAGCTTATTACTCATTAAATGTTTTTTTTATTATTATTATTTTTCATCTTAGTCTCATTTTTACTGGCTCTGCAGAACTTTAAAAGCTAAGCAAAATGATGAAAGAGAGCAAAAAGTGCTGTAGTACCTGGTAAAGTGCAGTTTACCTTACTTTAAAACAAATATTTTCATATAAAATGCACAAAGTAACGATAATACTAACACAAACAAACCCTTTTATGTCTGTAAACTTCTGAATTTAATTAAAGCTTTGAAATTATTTTGACATTTAACACATGCATGTAAATAATTGTAGTACTCATAATGGTCCAAACACTGGGAAAGTTTGGTCTGATTGAATGTCAGACAGCAAGAAAACAAAGGTCATGTTTCTATTTATACAGTGTATGTGAATATCTGGTTTCGACTGTAAGGAGTGTCTTCCAGGTCATTTATTAAATCCACTACATTGTCCTTTCAAAGCAAACTGCTTCCTTTTATCTCAGTTTCCTGCTTGAGATTCAGGTTTTTACCACAACTTATCTAATGACTCCCATGTACAGAAAATACTTTCTGTTTTGCTTCAACTTCCATAACCAAAGCCTGCTGCTTTTCCATTCAACTTCATTTTTGACCGTTCACCTAAAACAAAAACAGAGAAACATTTGGAACTTTTTTGCAATGTCCAACCATAAAATTTGACACTATTTTGAGAAACAGACTGGGGCTTTTCACAAGAACAGGAGGAAGCTGCTGAAGCAGTTTAACACGTGCTCTCTAAATTCCTTAGGTCCTCATGTCTGCGAGCAGATGAACCACTCCGAGGCGCTTTGTCGTCAGTTTTTTTTTTCTTCGTGTAGGAAATTACAGCTGAGAGCCTTTCTCGTCATTAACATAAAAATGAGCCACCCGGGCGCCGGTGCCAGATTCAAACGGTTTTACGGCTCTCTTGAACGCCGTCTTGTTCTGTGTTCGAGCCGTCGTCACGCGGCAGAAACACCATGTTGGACCATTTCAGCTTATTGTCAGCCAATATGCCAGACTTTTTTTTTTTTCCCCTGAAAGAAAATGATCCTGTTCCCCTCGGACTCGTGTCAAATTAAGCAAATTTACAGCTTAGTGCTTAAGAAGTTCTCTGTTTGCCAAGAAGGCAGCAGAAGCAGAGGCGGCGGTGGAAGGCCTCAGTTTTTGCGCTCAGCTGAAGCGCAATGGAAAAAAAACAAAAAAAAATGTTCTGGCTACTGACACACATACAGAGAGAGAGAGAGATGGCCCATCTGACTTTTTGCCTTAAGCTCTCTCATTTTGGATCACACTTATGAAGTGATTAAATGGTCCCCCACTCAACTTTGAAGACCTCTGGTCCAATTCTGCAGCAAACTACTTGAAATGTAATGAGCCACGTGGCTACGGGCCAGCACGGATCAACCGTTTCATACACGTCTTCCTGGTTGCAGCCTGCTGCTTGGTGTTTGTTCTCCCTGCAGGGCTCTGTTTAACTCTGGTGATGACTAATCTACAGTAATAGTCAAACCACAAGCAAAGTAAAACAAATAGAACACAATGTTTGGTATTTCTCAGTAAACATTTATGTAACCGGGTAGACAGGAGGCTCATTTTTCACACGCTGTTTAAAAGGAGCCTCAGAGCTAATCTTTCCATTGGGATTCTGTTTGTTTTTGGGAACATGACAACTGGGTGTTTACCAATAACATCCATTGTACCGCCATTCACGCTTCAGCCTCGACATTCTGTGAAAATGTGTCCATGTTGGATGAGGGAACAGAAATGTGGGAAGTGTGTTTTTTTTTTTTCTCCCCTCAGAGCAGCATTTCCCCAAATTTTAGTTCAATGACACGACTGCAACATCATCCATCACCCAGGACATCATCCATGTCCTGAAGCCTGTAGATGTGTCCAGGTCCACCACACCTTCACCAAACGCCTCAATGACCTTCTAGGTGCTCAGACATAATTTGTTTCTTATAGATCTACAATGTCATTTTAATATGTTTGATCATTTTAATGTTTTTTGTCTTTAGTATAAATTTGGGTCAAATGTAACGGCTAACTTTTTGAATTCACTGACATTCTTTAGTTTCTGACTTTTATGAATACACAGGGACGATTCAGAAGTCAGTGTCAATTTCTTAAAAACACTGAAGTGATCTTAAGCACTTAAGCAGCTTTTCCACCAAATGGAAACCTGCATTTCGTCTGAACAACTTCTTCCACAGTTTCATTATGATAATATGTTAGAGTATCATCAGCGTACATAGCCGTATTTGCATTACACACAAATTTATTTGATGTAAAAGGAAAAAAGCAGTAGCCCTAACACTGAGCCCTGTGACACACTCATATTACATGTTTTTAAATTAGACGTCACATTTTAACCATTGCACACTGTTGCCTGCCACCAAGGTATGATTTATCCAATATCACATGTCTATAATTTAACCCTTCCTTGGTCTTAAGAGATGTGGTTCTTAAGGCCAAGGTTATTTGGATGCCTGTGCTTTCTACACGAACTGTCCGCACACACGGGGTCACACTGGTCCCATGTGCACTTTTATGACGATCTTTTGGGTGTGATTTCGGAAACTGACAGTCTGACGGGTTAAATCCCCGCCCCCCGCTGTCTGACCGTGACATTTGCCGTGCTCCTCCAGAGCGTCACGCCAGAACTGCGGAAGGGTTAAGGAAATGTTCATTTGTTTAACAGTAGCTCGTGATTTACAGTGTGAAGGGCTTTGTGCTTTGAATTTGTGCCATTTTTTGCTAAGAAAAATTTGCCAAAATTGTTGCATGTAAAACGCTGGTAGAGAGAACGAGTCACTGCAGTGAAAGACGGTTCAACATAATATCTGACATCAAATTAAACAAGAGCGGACATTGTTTACTGACTAGGTGACACAAATGTCTGATGCAACCGGATTTTATTGACCGGTATCAGATTAAAAGAGACTGAATACAAACTTTCCAGATTTTTATTTGAAAAAGATTTTGTAAGACAAGAGTTATTTTCTTATCATCCAAATGGCTCTTATGTGACAAAATGTGAAAAAGTGAATAGTGTGAATAGTGAAGGCGCTGTATGTTCAATAAACACTCATGGATTTGAATAGCAGAATGGAATTTAAAGTAGTTTAAAAATAAACGATAAATTCTGCCCTGTAATAAACCCTGACATGACTGTGTGGACATAAAAACAAAAGAAACAATTGAAGCTTTTCAAAGAAAAACAATAAAAATGTTGTGAGTCATCACCACAATGATCAGATCAGCAGTTTCCGGCCGCTTTGTTCGGCTCCGTGTGTATGCGTGCACAGGGCCCGGAGCTGAATCCAGTTTCTCTGGTTTTTAGAGGTAAAAAAAACAAAAAAAAACAGAAGTACTGTTTGTTTTCATCAACTGAACATTCTGGCAAAAACTGTGAGAACAACCAGGGTTGTTATCTATGTGTCCTTTCTGAAAATGTGTTGAAAGGTAAAGATTCCTTCTAGATATACACTGCTCTCTGAAGAATATGACGCGTTCATGGAACAGAGAAAAAAATTGTAAAGTAGAAAAAAAATGTTGCCAGACTAGAGAGAATACATGCAGGTATTGTACTGTTTCACATAATATCTTTAAAAGATGACATATTTGTAAGAGGAATAAAGTGGAAGGAACATGAAGTCAGTTCTTGTAAAAAAAAAAAAAAAAAAAAAGCTCAACTAAAACCTTGCTCCCTTAATGTGGCTATGCATAAATGTGGAAACTATAAAATTCCCGGAAATCGTATGTTTTGTGGGCCAGATTGAGCGTTTGATGTTTGAAACAGTCTCATGTTGCATGTCAGACTTTACTTTTGCAGTCATTTTTTTTCCATACATGTGGAAATCCATGTTATTCTTGAAGTTTTAAACACAACTTTTTTTTTCTAGACTGTCACAGAGACTATACTGTTCTTTTGAATTACCTTTTTTTTTTTTGTCTATCTTTTGATCCCAGATCTCGGATGCCAGTAATATCACAGACCTCTGTCACATGTATTCAAGAGGAACAGCAGCGCATATGTAGGAGCAGAGCCACATAAGGCAAAGCCACATGTTTCGAAGGGGCCTGCATCCAATAAGGTCTTGTTAATGGTAAATTGGATGAGTGTGCGTCCAATTCTCCATTTCCTCCGAGGTGTCTCAGCAGCAACAGCTGCTACCAATGGCAAAGCTCCTTTTTTTTCCCAACCTCCCCCCCCCCCCCTTTTTTTTTTTTTTTTTTTTTTTTTTGCAGTGTGACAGGTCTTTCCAAAATAAGCTCATACACATGCAAAAATAGATAAATGAACATCTATTGGAAAAGGGCAGGGGATTTAAAGAGAGGTCTGACAGGGGCAGAGCGCAGAGAGAGATGTGAGGCATAGATGTCATCCAAAATCTTGAACTATAAATGGTCCAATGAAGCAGTAAAATGAGCGGGGCAGACGTGTTATATATAAGCAATACTCTGGACGCTCCACACCTGTGGGGTGCATCGGCAACAAAGATATTACGAGTCGGACTCTTGATACAAAACGGCTCTCTTGTTTTCAGAGACTGACCTGGATGGCATTACATTTTAGGCACAAACAAAAAAAGAATGTTGGGCATTATTATCACACCAAGTGATTCAAACATCAGCTGCAGCCGCCACACTGTCTAGATCAGACAGCTGTCAAGCTCTCTTAAAAAGAAGTCACTTTGGGTAGTTCAGCCTAAAGTTAGGGTTAAGGGGTTAAGAAACAGAGGGTACAAAGGCAAATAAAATGACATTCCCATGATTGAAGTTTGAGCTTTCTTTGCAGAAATTGCATTCAGAAGAAACTGTGATGTGACTTGCAGTTGGCTTGACGGTCTGTGAGATCTTATCTGTTTCTCCAAACTGGACTGACTCTCAGTCTGTCTGCATCAGGTAGGGCAGCTAGTGCTGCTAACTACAGAACATCTTTGAGGCATAGCTGAGGACTGACTGAAGGAGCAGCTCCTCATATGCTGAATTACTCTAACCGTGAGTAATTCAACCCCTTTGTCTTCATCAGGCTGAATTTATAACCAGGTGAAGTGCTGCCTTATGAATCATGCATTCACGAACCGCCATCAGATTCTAACAACGAAGAGCTTTTTGACTAAATAAAATATTATTCTCTAAGCTTTAGTTCTGTTTCTGGTCTCCGTCACCAATTCAAATAGCTGCGTTTGATCGGAGCCTTAACTGCGAAACATTCTGCTGTGTCAGAAAAAGTGCAGAAATTAACTGCAAGAACTGAAAATGATCACTTTCTCCATCACTTTCTTTGGTTGCTTAAATCATGCATTTTTCAGTTCACGACATCAATACCAGTTAAAAGAGATTCATCAAACCTTCAGAGATGAACATTGTGAGTTGATTGTTTCAGTTTGACCCTTGGCCAAAGTTCATCACTTTTTTAATTTGCTTATATTTTATCACTTAGCTTGACTGTAATCATTACAAATAGAAATATTTAAAGTGTTTCTTTATGACTATGTTTCGGTTCGTTGTTAAGGTTTTTAGTGTATTTATAATAAATCCACATTTTTTTTTTTTCTAATTTAAAAAGTATCAGGCAAACTCAGTCATTTTGGATTTCTGTGAATTATAGTAACTCTATATTAAGATATTTCCATAATAAAATGTCTTTAAAAGCAGATCAGATTGCAAATACATTATAGTGTAGTGCAGAAATAAAACATGAAATGAATATCACTTCTTAACATTTATTTATTTTGAAAGTGTTGGTTTTCCTAACATATTTAAATATAGTTTAAAATGGTCTACTTCATCTTATAGTGGTAATTTCAACACTCCCAAAGACAATACTGATCCTGTGTGTTACCATGTAACCAGTCCTTATTTTTGAACACTATATTTTCACTAAATTCAGAGATCGACCAGCTCGGCAACTCTTAGAGCTTTCTCTTTCTCCTCATCCTTTCTGTTGGCAGTCTGCTGTCATTTTTCCTCTCTGAGCTCTTCCCGCTCTCGGGTCTATTACTGCGGGACTCAGGAACAGGCAGGCGGTGGGTCCAGGGCGCGCAAATCTCCATAAATCCTTCCACAGCGGCCACCCTCTTCAGGCTGTGCTCAACAATATCTGTCTTCATCAAGGAGAGCACAGGCCCGGCCACCTGCTTTTCCTCTGTTCCTCTCCCTCCTCGCCGCCTCCCTCCCCGCTTTGTGAACTTAATAAAAGCTGCCATTAAGCAGCGCTTCATCTGTTTGAGCCCTAATCTGCCTTATAGGCATCATGTGACCACATATGCAGCACACACCTGTCGTTGGATGTTCCCAGGCCTCAACTGTTGCCTCTCCACGTTGCTCACACGCTCACCCAACCTGTTCCTGGCACATCAACCAACGGCGTGTCAGGCAACAGCCTCCACACACAGTTGGCACTCACGACATGTGCAACTTCTACTAGTTTACTATCAGGTTGTTTTTTTTTTTTTTTTTCTTTTTTTTTTTTTTCGTTATAAAGCAGAAGTTTCCCATTTAAAACACCAACGCTTGAAAACACGCCTAAAGGTATTCAGCTTGTTTTTATTTCAGGGAGTAAAAGCGTATCTTCAAATCGGACATGCAGAAATGAAATAAAAACAAAAGTATAGCACAACGGAGATTAACAGCACAGTACTCAAGTGGAAATAAGCAAGTAGAGGGAAAGTGAAAGTAGAGCAGAAGAGAAAAATTCAACCTGTATTTAAGAAGAAAAAAACACACAACAAACTTCATTGTAGATTTAAAAAAAAACAAACAAAAAAAAAGATATATATATATATATATATATATATATATATATAAAAGCTTCAATAAATCTAGCTAAACTGAATGCTAACCCCAGATGGCTTTGAGTCTAAAAGTGCAATAAGTTTTACAAAATGTGAAATGAAACTGCGGCTGTCTTGTGAAAGCTCTGCAGCACTCGAAACAGGCCTGTTTATTTCTTCATCGCCTTTTTTACGCCATCCTTTTAATCTGTTAATTAAAGCAGTAAAATGATCATTTCAGCAGCAGCCTATGCAGGTTTTGGAGGTCATTTCTGTCTGGTTTTGATTTTAATGTTTATTCCTTTTTATTTATATACAGGATGCCAGCTGGCTGACAGATGGCGATGCCTTTACCCGCCTTTTTTCCCCCTTTTTCTTTTTTTTTTGCAGCTATTTCCCTTTTTTTAAATAAAAAACATCAGAAGGAAGAGAAGAAGGAAGGACAGGAACAGCTGTAGACGAGGCGACAGAGACAGCCAGCACACTGGCCTCTGGATGACATGAGGGAGTGGGAGGGGAACCCAGCACACGCCTCAGGGCCAAAAGGAGAAGAAAAAAAAAATCAACCAAATAAAAAAATAATAAAACAAAATGCACCCTGATAACACTGCGCTGCAGAGAGCCGGTGTCTTTAAAGTATTTATGCCCTGTAAACGGTTTCCTATTGTGTCACGTAACAACCAGAAACAAATGTATTTTATGTGGCTCTTATGTGACAGATTAACACATTTACTCAACAAGATGAATGCTACTGAGTCCAAACTGGAATCTATCTCAGGACTTTGACTAGTCCATTCTAACAGTACACAGTGATACTCTAACCACCACTATCATGTTTCGCTGTGAGGACGGAGCGTTCTCCACGTTTTGAGTATGTAAGTTCCAGCTTGGTCCCATTTGACCAAAGGATCTTTTTCTTATGACTTTCTTTCTACCTATACCTTTCCTTTCTTTTTAGTAGTCTTCAATGAAAGCCAGACTGCAAAAGACACATGACTGAAAGGTAACTATAGACTCCCCAACCTGAGCTGTCGATCTCTGCAGCTCATCCAGAGTTACCATGGACTTGTCTGTTGCTTCTCTAATTAATCCTTTCTTTGTGCAGCCAGTCGAGATAAGTAAGTTTGCATTTGTGCCGTATCCTTTCTAATTTAAACAGGTTATGGTGATACAATGAAAAACAAAAAAAAATTTCAAGGGGTGTAAATACTTTTGGGAAGCAAAAGGTTCTGAAGTGAAGAAGCCCTGATTTATATATTTTTCCCTATTCTTGCTGTTTTTTCTTCAGTGCTCAATTGATGTCTTTAAATTAAGTGAGAAAATCCTCCAGTTGGGTTTCAACAAAAGAGAAAATATTTGCAACTGGTGCTCAGGGTGTTGGTCTAAAGTGGAGCACAGAACCACTTTTCCCCTCAGGCTGGATCGCTGTCAAGCACTACATGTTCGCTGTCATAATAATCACAGTTTCTTTATTTTTTTTCTCAACATTTTACTCCTCCGCACACACACACACACACACGCACAGCCACGCACACGCACACACACACAAGATCCAAGTTACGTTGGTAACTGATGAGCAAACAAAACAAATGCCGGCTCCCGCTTTGCAACAACGTCCCAGGAGACAGTTCAGTCTGTGAGCGAAGACGGCCAAGGTGGAGACGAACTGAGGATTTCAAACTAATAAGAGCAGAAGTAAATAAAATAAACAGGAAACACCCAGGGAATGAATTCAGATCAGTGTATTTGAGTTTTGAGCTTCTGGCAGAGTTTGGAAAACAGAAAGATGAATGAAAACATAAAAAGCTGACTCACACAAGCAAACTATAATGAGGCTATTTGAATCTTTAACCTTTTTTTATTAGTCATTTCTCCTTTTTAGGGATTTTCTTCTTTAAAGGAACCCGTTCATCAAAGAGCATTTTGTTCATATATAGGTATTTTTTTACAGAGGAAAATACTGTACAACCTTTTTTTTTCCCTTTTTCTTTTTTTCTTCTCAAAACAATATCCAGAGGAATATCACTTACACACATTATTATTATTCCCTATATCATGATCATTTATTTCCAATGCCAAGCTCAGGAGATAATTCAGTGTGTCCACTCCTCAGTCGTACATGTTTGCTCAATAAAAAAAAACCCAAAGCAAGGTTCTGACAGATTTATAATTTAGCGCTACAATAAGCGAAGCATTTTACGAATTCTTTAAAAATCACAGTTCATCTTAGTGTTTCATATCAGAAGGCGCCTTTTTCTTTTCTTTATTTTTTGGCGCGACACAGTTCCTATTTTTTTTTTTTAATATAATTTCAAGCCGTCCAATCACAGAAGAAGCAAAAAATAAAAACAAGTTCTTAAATAAACCACAGAACAACAGTTTGTTGTCACACTAACATCTATTTGTGCATAAAAGCAAAAAAAAGTGAACTAAAACATCTTTAAAGCAAATTCCCTGTTAAATGATATATATCATTCTTAATTTCTTTTTTTTTTTCCTGTTTCAGACGGTAAAAATGAACCTAAAAAGTGCAATAACACCCTAAAAATTTTTTCTCATTTGGAAGAACACATAAATATTAAATAAAAAGCATTACAACAGGAGCTCAACCACAGCCATAGTGAATGGAAAAAAAAAAAAAAAACTAAACAAAAACAAAATAAAAACCTTAAAAAAAAATGCCATCTGGACATTTTTTGCGGTCTGTACATTTTCAACATATAACACACTTCCCTGATGCTTCCTCTGTGGCTGCATCCGACCCCTTCCTCCCCCCCCAAAACTGAACATCACGACCCCCCCCTGCCTCGCTCGCTCGAACGTCAATATGATCTCAAAAAAAGAAAGAAAAAAAAAACCAACAAATTTTTTGATGCAAAAGATGCAAATGTTAACAAAAACATTGTTAAATATACTCAGGAGTTATCTGTCATCACCGTTTTCTTCGTGGTCAGCTAATATAAAAGTGCACTATTCACGCACAAACTTGATTCCTCCACTGGGGGCGGTGGGCCGGGTTACAAAGTACGCTTTGCACTGGGCTTTTTTTTAGCAGATTTCAGGGAGAGAGAACTATTGAGGTTGAGATAGACCCGACTTGTCGGTCAATCTCATGTGAGAACAAAGTATACCAAAGAGAAGGGAACAAGTAGCTCCTTTCTCTCAGTGTCTAGCAACAATAATTAATAATAACAATAATGATAATAATAATACAGAACTAAAGATCAAATTATGAAACACATCCTGCTCCTCTTAGTGATTCACATCCCTTTTTCTTTGCAGTTCATGTCGCCAGAAGTTTTCCTTTTTCTCAATAATCATCATTCGTACACGCACACGCACCCACACGCACGCACGCACACACCTACATATATAGTTATATAGAGAGATTTGTTTTTGTTTTTCTAAAGTGTTTTTTTTTCACACACAAAAAATGTGAAAGAAATAAAAATAAATTAAAGTCAAACATGCACGCACACAAAAAAGACTGATGTGTAGTAAAATGCTTTACACGGCTGCCCAAAATCTGTGTCTATGTCTTGTTTTTTTTTTTTTTTTTTTTTCTTTAATGCATAATTGAATCCATAATGTTGGTCGTTTTGTAAACATCTCGATGAATCGTTTCCGTGGGCCCGTCGTTTTCCGTCACACCGGCGCCGCTACTGTTGCTGTTGTTGTTTTTGAGCGTGATGAATGAGGCCACTTTCTGTTCATTGGTGGTACACAGAATGTTTCTGCAGTTCCTACAGTCCCCTCTGGGTTTGATTGTTTTATGGGTCAGCATCTTGCTTTTCCAACTGGGAAGTATCAGTGTGGTTCACGGAAGCACCGAAGCCCTCGCCGTTGTCCTTGTCGCCGTCAGGCTCCTGCGCTGAGTCGTCGTTCGAGTCAGTGTTGAGCTCATCCTCTTCTTCCTCCTCGTCCTCCTCCTCCTCCTCATCCTCGTCCTCCTCCTCGGCGTGCGCCTCCTCGTCTGGAGACAGGTCGTCCTCGGCTTCTCCGGATGTCCCCGTGTCGTCCAGCTGGGACTTGGCGTTGTGCGCCGGCCGCGCCGCGTCGAGGTGCAACTTCTTGCTGAGATCCAGTGAGTCGCTGAGGCCCAGACCGGCGGCGTTCTTCAGGAAGAAAAGGGAGCTGCTGGTGTTGGTGCTCAGGTTGAGGGAGCTGTCGAGGCTGATGGAGGACGGGGGGTAAGAGTGGTTGTAGTTGGAGGCGAGGCCCCCCGGCTGGTAGATCATGGAGGGGACGCTGCTGTTGATGTTGTGGGACAATCCGTGGAGGCCGCCGGGCGAGGACGTGGACACGCCCAGGGAGGCGGGAGCGACCGGCGCCATGCTCCCGACAAGGTGGTGCAACCCCTCCTGCTTGGGCGACACGGACGGCAGCTCGCCCCGCTCCTGCTTCTCGTGCTTCCTCTTGTGGGAATCCATCTGGGACATCCCCACCACCGTGTGCTTGCACTCGGGGAAGGTGCAGTGGAAGTGCGAGCACTTGAGCTTATATTTGCAGTCGGGAACTTCACAGTCGGCACTGGAGCTGAACTGGCAGAAGCCGGCGGCGCTGATCACGTCTTGCTTGCCGTGGTGCTTGCGGTGGGCCGTCACCTTGGTGCTGTCGGTGCAGCGGAAGCCGCAGCGCAGGCAGTGGAAGTGGGTGCTGTTGCCCGAGAACTGGCAGTCGGGGAAGTTGCAGCTGAGCGAGGACTTGAAGCGCTTGAAGTCGTCCAGCACCAGGTTGTCCACGCGGTCGTGGTGCTGCGCGTGCTTGTACATGTGGGTGCGGCCGCAGAACTTGTAGCCGCAGTTCTCGCGCGTGCAATGGTAGTGGGTCACCTTCAGGGAAAACTGGCAGCTCGAGTCCTTGCAGTTCTCGTACAGGTCGTAGCGCCGGAAGCCCTCCAGCATCATCCCCTCGTCCAGCATCTTCCGAGACGATGGGGTCTTGCGGCGTTTGCCGAACGGAGACATGTCCTCGATGATCCAGAAGCGCTTCTTGGCGCCGGTGGCCGTGGGAATGGAGATGGTGTTGCCTGGAGAGAAAGAAGCGAGCGCATTAAAGAGTAATCAGTTTGGCTCACAAAGTAAAACCCACAAACTACAAGCAAATTACTGTCTGGGTTAAAACTCTGATGTTGAACTCTCCCCAGCCAGAAGTGGCTCGCAGCTGAGTAAGCGCACAAAGCCATATTTATTTTTTTTCTTTTCCCTTTCCTAATTCCCAGAATGATTAAAGGAGTGGGGAAAGGATGATAGATTGACTGTGGAACATGACACTTTTACAGAGTGTCTCCAGCCCCCAAACAAAAGAGGGAGCGGCGAGTCCTAACCAACCCTCTTATCTATGTGTTGTTTTATGAGGGGCACCCACCTTTTGCGGCACCCTGGGGTCACTGCTAATGATGCGATCCCTGTTCTGCACGACAGGAAACAGTGGGCCTCGATAAAACTTGAGGCGTGATTAAAATAAGAAGCTGCTGATGCAGCCTTGTTAATGGAAACTAAACAAGGCCCAGGCTTCGTGGAACAGGTGCCAAATTTACTGCTCTGTCTCTCGGTGCAAAAGTAAAAGCACGCACCGATGTGTCATTAGAGCAAGCATGCATGTTTATCCTGTTGCTGCATAATACAGCGCTGGTGAGAAGTTTCGATACACTAACCATGGGCATGAATGTATTAATAATAATTCTGTGCCTTTATGTTTTTGTAACAAAATGTATTTTATCCAGGAAGTGATGATGCCACACACACTGCTCTGCTTAGCAAAATTGGTTGAGTAAATTAGTTGGTTTTTACCAATCAGGCGTCACAAGACCATATGCGATTTCATAGCGATCTCAGGTCGGTGGTCTCTCCCAGAAGCATGATTTTATCTTCCCAAAACCAGTTTTAATGTAGATTTCAGATTTTATTTCTGATAGAACATCCAATTCTACCCAAGTTTCAACCATCTCAATCGAACTGGTTATGATGCTCAACGAACCCACAATGTTCAACCTAGTATGAAATGGAAACAGCGTCCTTCTCCATAGTAAAGCAAGTTTTGTGTCATGATGGAATGAGGTCAGGCTGATTAAAAATAAACACCTGACATTTCAAGCAAACGCCATTTGCATAAAGGTATTTTGATCTGGGGAGGCAAAAACTGAGCTTTTAGGTAACTGAACCAACTATCAAGCATGGTGGTGGCAGCATCATGAATATTTCACAACCAGGGATTTCTTTGGAAATCGTCAGATTAACCTCAGGAGAGACGATTTGGTGGTCCGTTATCAAGATGACCCCAAACAAACTTTAAAGCTGATATTGGAATAAATAGACCAGCTTGTTGGATGGCTACAAAATGTGAACGTTTTCAGCAACTTAAAGCACATTTATCCAAACATCGTGGGTGTATATTTGCACATTTTAACCTGCATGTATAATTATGACTGTTTGGATTAGAAAAACTCCACAAAAAATAAAAATAAAATCAAACTTGTGGACCAAATTTGAGTTTTCAAAAAAAGTTGAAGCTAAAATAGTTCAATCACATCATTAGAGGCCCAAAATTAAAATAACATGCATGCTGATGGTGAGTGTACATAAACCTGTGACTGATTCTGATAAAAAAACAAACAAACAAACAAACAAAAACAGTTAAAACTCTGCACAGGGCTCAGTAAATGAGAGTGACAGCTGCAGTGTTGGTTTGGATAAGTACCTGCAGCATCCTGTACTATAGGGACGTCATTTTTAACTGGAGACGGAGTGGCAATGATGGGGCTGAAAGCTGGTGTGTTGGTTGGCATGACAACACTCCGAGTGGCTCCCAGAGAGGCGCTGAGCAGAGAGTATGACAGACAGGATGGAGAGAGGAGGTATGGGAGCGAGGGCAGAGGAGGTCGGAGAAGAGCGGGAGGGAGAGACGGGGCCTGGGACTGGAGGCCAGGCTGAGGAGCGGAGGGAGGAAGAGGTGGTGGAGGAGGAGGAGGAGGAGGAGGCGGTGGAGGAGGGGAGGAAGGAGGCGCGTATTGGGTGGCACTAGTGTCAGCAGGGGTGGTGGGAGCAGAAGAGGTGTTGGGGTAGCCTTGTCCTGGAGAGACAGGTTGACCAGAAGGGGGTGAAGGACAGGCGAGAGGGGAAAAACAAGTACACCAAAACAAGGGGCCACATCACACACACACATACACACACACACACACACACACACACACACACACACACAGAGGGATGGGAGGTAAAAAAGGAGAAAGATAAAAGATAAGAGAATGATACAAAATGAGGCCCATTCAAAGACAAGTAACCCAAACACCAGCCAAAACAACAATGATGAGAGTCGTGGATCGTAACGGCAACGCGTGTAGGAGCGTGAGAATCGCAGCCAGGCTTAAGATTTAGCACAAACAAGAGGAGGATAAAAAGATACACTTCACATAGTTCAGCAAACTTACAAGTGCTAAAGCTGACGGGATGATGTCAGGCCAGGAGAAAATGCGATAAAGTACACTAAGATCGATAACCGCTGATGTACAGAATGGATGTTTTATGACGATGACAAAGCAAAACGTCAAACGTCTCCTCAACGAATCAGGACAAAAGAACGCTGCGATGTCATCAACCTCAGAAGTAATTATGACTCGCGTCTATTGATTGTAAGCCAAAACTACTGATAATCATGACACATATGAGTAACAAATGGCTGAGATTAACGTGAGTGAGGCCGAATGTGCGAGTTGGCTTCTTTGAATTCACCGTCCCCTCACCTGCCGGAGAGCTGTCGTTGCCCACAGGTGTGCTGGTGCAGCTCCGGTCCTGGTTGGAGGACTCGGAGGAGAGGCCCAAGGGGCTGCCTCCTCCTCCGCCTCCTCCTCCCATGTACTCCAGGTAGTCATCGGTGTCATCCATGACGGCGGAGGAGAAGCCGGAGGTGATGCCCGCCTGAGACGCCACGGGCCCGGACATCAAACCAGAAGCGTGTTGCATCTCGTCCGCCCTGTGGCCGAGCGACATCACCTGAGGAAAAACAAACAACATAAAAAGTTATCATAACTGTACAGAAGCATGCGAGACAGGCTTTATGAGTCATAATGCAGCTGGCGAACAACCAAGTATTTCTCAAGACGTTTTATTTTTTTGTTGAAAGAATATGTTCTTGTCTTTTGAAAGCAGCAGAACAAAAAAGAAAAAAAAAATAAACACACCGAACAAGAAAATCTACATGCTTAAATGAGCTTAAGGTACATCCTGTGCTCTGATGGAAAGGTGTGACAGCCCTGTGCATCACTATGTGTGGAAATTTCAGTAAAAAACAGTCATTAAGGGTTTGTCATTGACTGGTATGACTGGAAATGAGAATTTTATCTCGTTTTCTCGCAGAACACCACGTCTTTCCCTGAATCTGACTCATAGAACAGGAAACCCGAAGCAAGTCATGCGCACACACAAACAGAAAAATCTTGATGAAGACTGGGTTTGAACGTCTTCCTCTTGGTAGTGTTTCGTACCTGAGAGGGGACTCTGTCGAAGTTCTTTCCCAGCATCCTTCTCATGTGTTTGCGCGCGTGCGAGGTCATCTGGTGCTTGAGCAAGAAGGAGAACTGGCAACCTTCTCGGATGCAGTGGAAATGGCTGTTGACCTGGTTGTATTTGCAACCTGGAGAAAATAAAGCAGCTTTACTGTTAAAAGGTTCTGTTGAATTGATTGTTGTAAGCAGTTAATAGCTTAGCTGCAAAGCCTGTTACGATTGCTCGTCACTGGAGGATGTTGCTCACGGCTAGTCCGAGATGGACAAAGAACAAAGCAGACTTTGATGGTACTAAAGCAAGTCCAATCTCAACCAAAAATGAAAATAAATAAATAAATAAATAAATATATATATATTTTTTGCTTTATCAGTACTTCAGTTTCATCCCTGACAATTACTCTAAAGGAAAAAGCTTTACATGTTACACGTTCTCATGTTCCATGCAGGATGATCATTTATGACGCACCTCCTCCTTCCACTATTTCCTGTATAATCATCTGCATCTGTTCAAATAAACGCCCAATGCAAACATGATGACGGTTTAAAGATTTATGACATAGCATTTTCTCTAAGATTTACATCAGTGTAGTTTTCTTCAGGACAGTAAATGGCATGTCAGGTTGGGTTTAGACCCTAGCAAGATTAGCCATTAGCTTTAGCCAACTAGCCAGATCAATACTCACACTCAAACTCAGAGCTTACCTTTTACAGAAACGCAAACAAACTCTTAATTTGTCTTTGACTAATTATGCCACATGTGAAACAACTGCTAAAGCGTGTTTAATTTGCTTTTTCTTTTGTTCTAATATTTATTTAAGAGAGTTAATCTGAAAGGAAACTTTACATGATCCGTTGTCAATACAGGCTCCACACAAGGAGACCATTGGTGATGCATCACTTCCTATCTCCATTTTCCATGCAAATAATATTGAACTTTTGTCTAAGTAGCCTCCAACAACAGTTCAAAGGTCATAAAATACCAGTGGCGTAAAATGCTACGATGTTTGTGAGACTGGAGAAATCCTAATACCAAATGAAGTCTGCTTTGGTTCGTTTTGAGCTAGCCATTAGCTTTAGCCTCTGAGACTGAGTAATCTGTATTTAATCTAAAGGAAGATGTCAAGAGAGTTATCTCCAGCAGATATTAAATGATATCTAGCTTGAAAAATTTAGAACTATCCCTTTAAACTCTCTCTTTGCAGATTAATTTGTCTTTGACGCGTAGCGAGGCATCTGAAAGTAAGTAGAGCGCTAAAGGCCACATTACCAACGTGAGGGCGTTCTGATTAGATTAAATGCAAAGAGAAATATTTTTAGTCTTCTTTTTTTCCCCCCCTTTTTTTAATTTCATGATATGGCTCCGACAAAAGAGGGATTGGGTTTCAAAGTGTTTCGGAGTGTACATGTAGGAGGAATATTAGATCAATGGTGTCACACTGAGCAAGTCAAGGCTTCTGTGCACTAAACCTGTGGAGCTCTTTTATTACACTGACATGCTTTATTCAATTAGGAATTTACATAAATAAATTCTCATTTTCTGTGGGCCAATAATGCACACACATCCCTCCAAACCAAAGTAAATATACGATTATTACCATATTAAATTCATTTCTCAAAGTATCTCCGTTGTCGTTTCTCCTTTTGTTCTGAATTGTTTCTGCTGTCTGCTTCACAGTCTTCTGCTCTTTCCTCTTGTTTTAAAACTAGTCTAGCTCTAATTGCTTTATGATTTCAAATTAAATGATTGTTCCGTTTTTGTGCCTGTTAATCAAATACCATTATATAAAAGCAGGCAGAAATAATTGAAAGAGTAACATGCTGGGCAGGTGCTAGCATGTCAGTAACCATGGCACCAGGTTTAAGAGAAAAACATGCCTGTGTCATCAAATAGCTCCTGCGCACACGCGCCGGTTTCAGACACGCAAAGTTGAGCAAATAACAGTAACCCCCGTGACACAGAGGCCCTTTTGTGAGACAGAAACCAGGTAACATCATCAGCGGTGTTCAGTTTAATGTTGCTGCCATGGATACTGGCAACCCATCAATTCTTTATGACTAGAGCGCCGGCGATGGTAATCCTTTCTGCCTTTTTTTTTTTTCTCCCCCCGCCAGCCCAAACAATGCAGTTGGCAGATCAGACTGGGGACAAAAAACAGCTGTTTAGGGCCCGGTTTTGTTTGCTTTGTTTGTGAAAAGCTTGTGTAACTGCCTGACAAAAAGAAAAAAAAAAAAAAGAAGAAAAAAGAAAAACAGATCACTTTTAATTCATTTTCTGTGCGATGGCAGCGGCGGCTGAGAGGCAACACAAACAGGCTCAACCAGACAAGCAAGATAATTAACAAACACAAACCTAATTGCTCATTTCTGACGCCGGCAGAAGAAAAGAGGAAAACAACCTGGATGTGATTGCCCTCTTTGACATTATTGCTCATATAGTTGCGCAGGCAAGACTTCCTCTGGGACTCGAGGTCGGCATTGTGAATATGCAAAAATGTGGCGACAAAATCTGCGAAGCGGGCCTTGTTTCGTGCCCTTTTAAACCGCTCTCACAAAGCACGACGCTGTGTTTGCCAACACCGGGCTCTCTCCCTTTGTAAACACAGAATATCCTCTTGCAACAGCCAGTAGAAATCAATGTACATCTCTCTCTCTCTCTGCGCAACTCCTTTTAATCCTCGAATCAAAAGCCGCTCAAAAGTTTTCTTACATATGGAGGATGAGAGGGATGTTCGCTCTTACCCAGCCTCCCACACTCCTCCCTCTTAGTGAAGTACTTGAAGCCGTTGGCGGCGCGGCGCTCTGCCTTCTCGTGCTTCTTGATGTGCCACGGCAGCTTGGTGGTGATGTTGGTGACGAAGAAGCAGCCTGGCCTCAGACAGTGATAGTGGCCCCTCATCCTGAACTCGCAGTGCTGCAGCCGAGACAGAAGAAGAAGAAAAATCAAATCTACCGCTAAGCTTTTTCCACGTAAAACTTCCAGACTTTTCAGGCCAGAAGTTAAATAGAAATCGTTTTAGCTTGTTTTAGAATAGATAAAAGTTCACTGTAAACCCGCACCCCTGCAAAAACCAGATTGAAAAAAGAGAGAAAGAAACAAAGAACAACAAGCAAGAAGGTAAGAAACAATATATTGATAAAACATTTAGACTTATCCAGATCAGAAAAACACTGAAATGAAATTTCAAACTTTCCTATAGTTTTCCAAAAACTTGACCGATTGGATTCAACGCACCTATTGTGCAGCATCTTCTATTTTCTGGTTATTTTGAGGTACAATTATTTTTTTTATTTATTTATTTATTTTTAGCTTTAAGCTTGTCAAAAGCTTCCCCCATTCGTGTCTGCACCACCATCTGTTTCTGAGGCCCACATCCCAGAGGACCGGGCCAAATAAGATCTGCTCAGTTCAGGAGATGGGAGGCTAAAAGGAGGCGGACGGGGAGCAGAAGGAGGAGGAGGGGGTCGGCGGGAGGGACTTTCAGTGAGACGGGTGATTTTCGACACATTAATGAATTCATTTAAACGGTTTTCGAAATACTGGCTCATGAGAGCAGGCAGGGGGGATGCCATTTAGGTTTGATTTGCCAAGCATTCCCCTGATTTTTGCCCTATTCCAGACAGCCTTGTTTACTGTGCAAGTGACAATGATTTATTGGGTAATATCAGCTAAATTGGCCTTTTCTGAGGGGAGAATGCGGCAGTCAAAATGACATCATTGACATATAAACAGGCATTACTGGGGTGAGTCGACTGTCTTTCTCAGCGGAGATGGAAGACGGGGAGCAGTGGTTGTGAAAGCCTTGAGTCAAATAAGCTCAAATACTGGTCTAATAGATAGCATACTTCATGCTTAGAAACCTCCAAGAGATGACAGGCAGTGATCCCACTCCTGAGAACCAGCTGCACTCACCTGGTTGGGACAGAGACACTGCAGGGAGTAGTAGGAGAACTGGTCGCGGACGTTGACCAGGTTGTTGTTCGGGTTGATGTGGTCCAGACAGTGGGACTCCGCCTTTCCGGAGGTCTTGCACACATACTTGCAGTTCCCAAACAAGCAGTGGAAGTGGAACTTGTTTGAGTATTTGCAGTCAGTAGCCAAACAGGGATCACTACAGAAAAAAAAAGAGGTGTTGTTATGTAGGTTACTGGCTTAAAATCAAATTCTCCAGAGATAACAGGGACACTTCAAGACAAGGAGAAAGTTTATCTCCTCGTCTTGCTCGTTCATTTACGTGGATGCCCAAATCCAGGTAGTTTTGTAACTGTGGCATGCTGACAACAATATCACATTACAAAGCTCCAAGTGGTACAAATGCTTTTGCAAGGTACTGTAGAATATGCTACGTACTTTTCCTGAAATTGCAGAAAACCAGGTTTGACTTGTGGCTTGGCGTTCTCCAGGGAGGTGGTGGCCAGAGGCGAGTTTGCGGGGAGGTTGGGCATTGAGGCCGGCATCTGAGGGATGCTGCCGGTCAGCTGCTTCCAGGCCAGCAGGGATGGAGGAGGAGAGCTGTAGCCACCAGAGGACGTGAGGTTTGCCACGTCCATGGAGGGATTGCTGGCTATAGACACGGGGGCGACGGGTTGCGGCGGAGCTGCTTCGCCGGCTTCTTTGCCGTCGCTGAACGGAGACTCCGGCTTTACTTTCAAGGTGGCTCGAAGGTGGAAGCTGAAAGAGTGGCAGCTTCCGTTTTTTTATACTGATCAACAAAGCAAAGAGCCATATTTTCCAAACAAGAGGCGGTGTGACACTCACTTAGCATGTTTTATGGCCCCGTCCACAGTGCTGAAGAGGGCCCCACAGTCCTCTACCAGGCAGTGAAAGTGCACCTTATGGAGAAAGTCGCACTGTGCCTCACAGAAGTCATCTGTGTCAAACCTTTGTATTAGAGGATAAAAAAAAGACATGTAAATGTACTGCTTTCCCAACAAAGACGACAACTCGTTCAGCTTCTCATAACAGTTTCAGTAAAGACTTTCAGTTTTGTCATACAGTAAGCCAAAACAAATTCCTGCAAGATTGGATTCTTTACGCCTTTGGGGGTTTTCCTGGCATATAAATCTTTACGTCATGTACAGTGATATGTGCCCTAAACAGTTTACTGTCATTTTCAAATGTCATTCTGGGATATTAACATACATATTCCGCCTTATGAATTTCAGCTGTTTTTGCTTTTATGTCACGTTTCATCAAACCGATTTCAGTACAAAACAAAGATATAAGCAAACAAAATGTGTTTTTAAACGATGGTTTTACTCATTAAAGGGGAAAACCTATCTGAACCAACTCAGCTTATTGAAAAAGTACCAAAAAAAAAATCACACCCCCTTGTTAGATTATGAATTAAGTGTGATTAACCACATTTTTACGAAATTTGATTTCAGCTTCCCCAACAACAATAATGACTGAACACTGCCTCATCTTAAGATTCAAGAAAGCACTTAAATACCACATTCATGACAGCAAAAAGTAGACGACAAAAAGCGAAAAAACAACACGTCATATCAGGATCTAAGTAGGTATAAGAACAAATTCAGAAAGTCTGGAAAGAGTTATAGAGATATAGAGTTATAGTTAGTCATTTGAAAGTCCAGCGAACCAGACCAAGAAAACATTGATCTTAGGTCAACCTTCTCAGCATTAGCAAGCCGACCAAAATTACTCAGAGTAGTCATCAAAATCTTATCCAGGAGGTCGAAAAGGAAACCAACTAAAATAACAAAAGGCACTCCACATTTGCCAGTAAACAACTAAAAACAGCATCATATCCACAGGTACACAACTCAAGCATAAAGCTGGACAATGACGCAAAGCTATGAAAGGGTCAACAAAACTAAAATAAATGTTTTGGAGTGACGTAGTCAAATGAGATGCTATAACGTGAGCTAAGTGCTACAGTAAATCCCAGTTGTGACTGAATTGATTCTGTGAAGAAGGGAGGCCCAAACTCCTCTGTAGTGCCGCAAAAGACTCATTTCCAGTTAAGAAAACCAGTTTATTTCAGTTGATGCTATAAAGAGTGGCACAACCAGTTTTTAGGTGTAACAGGCAATTGCGTCTCTCGTAGGGCCAGTCGTGTTTGGATAGCTGCTTTCCTCGTTACAACTGAAATTTTAAAAACTACTTGTATTGACTCCGTGAGGGTGCGAATGCTTTTTTTTTTTTTCACAGTGCAGAAAGTGTTTTTTTTTTTTTTTTTTTTTTTTTTTTTTTTTTTTTTTTTCACGCGGGGGTTTTTTTTCCCAGATGCCATGTTGTGTTTCTCGCCTTTTC
>NW_015112942.1:200453-257549 GCF_001443285.1 Poecilia latipinna | reverse complement strand
TTTTAAAAAACCTTTTTTTTGTTCCCCGGGGGGGGGGAAATTTTTTTTTTTTTTTTCCAAGGAAAAAAAGTTTTTTTTTTTTTTTTTTTTTTTTTTTTTTGTTTGCTTTACCTGCGGAGGTATGTCTTCCAGACCTCAGTGGTGTTTTCTGGCCTCTTCAGCACTCTGTGCAGGTACTGAGCTGCCTCAGAGGTGTCGTGGACCTGGCCTCCCTCCAGCTCGGTTTTCAGGTTCATGGCGTTGAAGAGGGCAGGGTTCACCTGGGACATCTACAGAAACACACAGGGCGAATGAGCTGCCAGCCGCCTCGGTTTGGCAGAGCATCCGCGAGCGCAGCGCTCGCATATGTTAGCGAGAGCGTGAAAACGAGCCGACAAATACACCCGAAATTTGGCAAAGCCAAAGAGAGCAGCCAGGATTACAAACAGGCAGGCTTTTTTTTTTTTTTTTCCCCCCTGTTTCTTGCTTGCTTGAGTTAGGGCCAGGCGTATTTGCTAAGTGTTCCCCGGGGGCATCTGTTAACCTTTTCATGTGATGTGGTGGTTCGAATCAAAACCCCAGAAGTCTGACACAACAACAGTGGAGCTGTTAGACAACTCCGACTCCGCTGTTTGTGTTTACTGACTGTAAGCCTGAAGTTAAGCTGTCTGAGAAGAAGATTTAGAAGACGAGTGTTTGAGGAAGGGAAGCATACAGTAAGAGGGAGGAGGTCTTCATCAGTTGTTGAGAGAAGAGGAAGAAAAAAAAAAAAGTGAGACTAATCTGCCATTACATCATCAATGTGATGGAAACCACCCAGCGCATTTATATCAGTCAGATAAGATTTATAGCAAAAACCGTGTCCATTTTAATCTTCACACAAACATTTAAATTTCCATACGCTCACATTTAGACTTGTTAAAAAATGAGGGCAGCGCCTTCTTGTTTTTTTTTTCTTTTACTCCCTTGACTTTTTAATCAAATAATTTATAAACTCTATAAATAAATGCAGAGTGAGGCGGGGAAGTTAAAGTATAAAGGGAGGGGAGAAAAAAAATGGAAGGCAAGTTCAGAACAGCTCATCAAAAAACAAACATCTCTATATATCTGGCATGGCACCGAGCTACTGCTTCATTATATTAATTTGTGAGAGGTGCAGCGAAAATTACAACGTATGAAAAATGGCTGGAAAATTTAAATGATACAAACTCATCTTATTAGCGGTGAAACATTAAAAAACAAACAGGCCCCTCCGTGTCCCGCTAATTTGTCTTGGGATGAAAGGCGTTTGATGGATGGATCTTACCTTATTCATAAGCGAGGATAAAAGAGATGTATTCCCCGGTACAGGGTGTCCATTTGATTCATTACTGAAACAAGGAAAATGAACAATGTTTAGTCAAGATTTGCATGAGAATAGTAAATATTACTATTTATCATAGGAGGTGCGCAAGTATAATGAAGAAGAAAAATGCTGTCTGCCTGAGAAACATGGTGCAGGGTGGAGGGTTATTGATAAACAGGAGTTGATTTATCACTGATCAATCAATTTGATGAAAATGAATTGACTTACATAGAAGGGTTTGAATTGGGGGGGAGAAATAATATTTAAAGTAGAGATAAACAAAGATGCATCTGATTTTTCGGTGATTTTTAGTCACCTTCTCACAAAGGTGAGAAGGTGACAGTTTATAGTACCAACTCCATACTTTCAGGTCTGTGATTCTCTTTTCAAATGATTCTTGAGGAAAAATTGTAACCATTACAATAAGCATTACATTATATATATATTTGTGTGTGTGTGTGTGTGTGTGTGTGTGTGTGTATATTTGTTTGCAGCGTCTGTATACCTGTGGTCTTTCTTGCTCAGGTCCAGGCTGTGCTCCTGTTGGGAATCTTGTGGAGCGCCGGCGCTACCGTCCACAGGCTCCTGCTTCACTTGAACCAGATTAAACTGGCTGGCGGAGCCTGGCTGCCCACTCCCTGAGGAATCAAGCCAAAGACGAGGCAGAGGAGAGAAGAGACAACAAAGTTATTGTTGGTCAGCATTATTACGCTGTGACAAGATCCAATCTGACTTCTGTCCTGGCCCGAGAAGAATACTCCGAGTGATAATTATTGCGAAATTATGTCAGGCCGTCAAGCCTTTTAAACGGTGATTGAGAGGCGGGAGATATGAGGGAAAAAGACTCCTTTTTCTGCAGCACTTGTCACAACTCATTTGCCAGGCTGCCTCTTAACTGGTCATTAAGTGAGATGCTAATGCTGAGGGAAAGTGGCAGTCTCAGATTGGCCACCCGCCCCTCCTCCTCCATATCCACCTCCTCCTCCTCCTCCATTCCCACTTTCTCCGGCTTTCACGTTGGCCTGACAACGGACGGTGGCCAACGCCACCAAGCATACCCACGAGGAACAGGGGCGCCATGTCGGTCAGATTGGAGCTGACAGCCAATCAGATTGGTTCAAATATTGTGACCTCTCTATCACCGTCTCTGCCAAATAGGTATTCAGCGGACAGCGGAGTGGAATTGCAATAAATAAACAGCAGGGGATGACCTGAGGTAGAAACGCTGACAGGAAGGTGAATTCTGGTCCCCCTCCCGATCCCGGGGGACTGAAATATTAATTTGTCCTCAGGCTACACACAGAAAGCCGAGCCTCTGGCTGACAAGAAGTGGAGGTTTGTCTTAAAAAATATATGTGGGAGGTGAGGCACCCCTGGGTTAACCTCTAGGACACTGAAGCTGGAGTGCACCAGCAGCCATTTTCTGGTGTTGAGGAATCAGGGATAGTGACAGGCAAGGTCATGGGCATCCAAGTGTATGCCCTGGTCAGGACCCGCTCCTTTTTAAAAGAAAAAAAGAAAAATGGGACGAGCCCAGCCTATGATGAGGGAACAAAAAAAACAAAAACAAAAAAAAAACAAGGAGAGTTTCCTCCTGCTAAAAGATGACCCAGAGACATATCAGACCGAATAGGAGTGGAAAAGCCAGTCTTGGGCCTTGTCAGCTGAAAGCTAGGAGATGGGGAAGTGTCAGTGTCAGTGTCAGTTCAGTTTGACAATGGTTGAGGTTGGAGGGGTTGTAGGGAGCGGTGTGGCTTAGAGGGAAAACAGCAGTCAGACAATAATGCTTCTGGTTTGAGGTCACCAAATGCTTACCAGAGTCCACATCCAGCCCTCCCATCCCTTCGCCTCCCCCTCCCAAACCCTCAACTTGACGAGAGAATGCCCAAAATTAACTAGCCAGACGAATCCTGCCTTGTCATTGACAATTAAATCAACTGGGAGACAAAGCGGGAGCATATTCCATCAAGAAGAGCCACTAACTGCATGATCTCCATATGATCTACAGGCTCTGTAAAATAATACTTCAATAAATCAGATGATAAGTTGACTTTTAAATAGAGAGAGAGAAACAGACTTGGATGCACTTCATGAAATCATTATTATTATTATTATTATTATTTTTCTTCTATTCACTTCCCAAGGAGGGAGAACAAATGAGTTTGACTCAAAGCAGCTTCTTTCTGGAAATTATCCAGGAATAATGTACACCATGTAATTACTCCGGATAAGATACAGAGCTTGTGAAAGATCATTTGTACTGTGCGTCTAATTAGTAAACCCTTCAGATGCTCGAATCACTGGGAAAAAAAAAAACAAAAAAAAAAACACTTAGGGGTAAATTAGAGTGGAACATTAATTAAAAAAAGAAGAAGAAATACTGAATGCAGAAACAGGAAAAGAGGCTCAATTTACCGCAAAAAAGAGGCAAAGTTTCACAGCCAGATGAGAAAATAAACACTGTGAAAAATAGCCTCGACGCAATGACTTCTCTCACACCTTTTTGACAGAGAAGCACAAACCACTTCCTCCTCATTTTAGCCCCAAATGTCCTGTTCACACATTTTCTGAAGCAAATATGAGAAACAAAACCACAGCTACCCCTCCATTTTGCGACGCACCAACATTTTTTTTTTTTTTTTTTTTTACAAAAAAATGTTTGTGATTGAGAATGTGGTGGTGGTGTGTGTGCGTGTGTGTAGGGTGGAGTTTGGAGGAGGGGGTATTTGAAAGAACAGATCTGAGCTGTAGCGGTGTGTCTGAAATGAGAAGGGACCATCTGTGGAGGCCCTACCCTCAGCAGGTGCCTCCCACCCCCCAGCAGAGTTTGCTGCTACCTGCTGGAAGCCCAAAAGGTGGAGCTGAGCCTGACAGGCTGGGCTCAGCTCAGAGCAGCTGCCCCTGGCTCTCTCTCTCTCTCTCTCTCTTTCTCTCTCTCTCTCTGGGCCCGTCCTGCTCTGGGAACACCAGCAGGAATTATAATCCTTCCCCACTTCCACCAACATCCGGAGCGACCCCCCGTTTAAAATCCGCCCCCCACCTGCTTCAGACCGAGAACCCGCTCTAAATGAATGCGGCGCCACGCTCCGCAGTGCATTATCAGAATTAAACGCTTTATTTTCATTTTCGAAAGGGGCTTTGTTTTGGAGCAATATGATAAACACAGACAAGCCAATTACCTCCAAAACTTATTTGAATTATGCTAAGAAGACTCTGACATGTTTTCGTCAAAACCGGAGGTTTCTAGAAATTCAGAAAGTCTTTGTTGATGAGCGTCTTCCTTGTATCGGAGCCTGTTTCCTCGCTCTGCTGCCTTGAGTCATTTCTACCTCAGTGATTTCACTTCTTTTTTTTTTATCAGTTTGCGCATGAAAATCTTTTTTTTTTTTTTCTGGCAATTTTTCAACTTAATTTCATTCCACCTCCATTTGCTTGGAACGAGCGCAGACAGAGATAAGAGGCCAATGATGAGGAAACATGTTCAACACAAGCCCCATGAGCCCCCCACTCTGAATATCATAAGAGACTTTTACAGGCTCTACTCTCCCCCTGTCAGCGCATTTATCTCCAAATGGATTGTGGGTATCTAACAAGCGATCAACACAATAACAGAGCCAGAGCAGAGCACCGTGCCTCTGGTTTGTCCCTTTAAGCCTGAAAGCACAGACTCTCCTGGCTTTTCCCTCTGTTTTGGGGATGGTTATAGAGTTGACCTCTGAGTGCACTCTGACTGCTCTGTCCACACTCAGGAAGGAGATGCTTTTGTCACCAAGTACAAAAGCAGAAACGCACAACAGTAATCTGTTAGCACTGATGTATAAGCCAACACACAGTGCTTGACCTTTGACTTGTGTGATTTCTGAGAAATTTCCCCTTCTTTAGGGTAATTTTATGACCAGTAATGGTTCATCTAAGCCTTATCTCAATAAGTTAGAATATTTCTAATGATAAAATAGATTTTTAAAGCATTACTTTCAAAAATTGTCAAAGAACGTTCACTTTCTCAGAAACCAACATGGAAGGGTTTCCAATCAGGAAATGTGAGGTTGTGGCTGACACAATCAATTGGCATTACAGTTGTCCAGGAGATACCCTTTACAAGGAGGATGGACCACAACCAATCACTGATGAAGAAGATGGCTGTTCAAAGAGCGCTGAATCCAAGCATATGTATGGGAAGCTTGGTGGAAGGAAAAAGTGTAGCTAAAGAAAAGACGCACAGGCACCAGGGACAACCAGAGGCTTGTAAAGAAAACCCAATTTAAGCGTTTTTGGGAAATTCACAAGCTGGAGTAGGTGGTTCAAGACATGCAGGATCCTGGTAGTTCTATCTGAACTACCAGAAGATTTTAGAGCAATTCGTTCAAAGACTTCAAGCAATGTGGATTGTGCGACTCTTCATTTCTGATAGACTTTGGAACCTTGATTTAAGAATGAAAATACAAGTTTGCTTCTTATCAGATCTGAAAAACAGTACAGAAACCACTGAGCAACAGTCTGCAGACTCTAGCTATCCCTGTGGTTAGTGCACCTTTTAAACCAAACTTTCTTCTTTCACTCAGTTTTCCATTAACTTGCTTGCAGCATTCTGAAAAGCAAGCTTCTTTAGCAGCATCCTTCTAACATTATTTGACTTTTTTAACTTTAACTTAAAACACTCAAAATGAAAAGATATAGCTGTCTAAAATATATCCCCCTAAAAATCTATGAGATTCGCTGTTTTACTAAAGTAAATTGACATTTGGATCATATTCTGATCTACTGTAAGGCAGTTGTCAGTTTAAAGCGACCTACCTGTGTCTGTGTTGTTTAACGGTTTCAAGGCAGCCGCCGCCAATCTGGCCATCATGGGTGATATCAGACCCTTGCTTGCAGAGATCTTCTCCATAATGGAAGAGCTGGCAAAGGACGTTGGAGTGGGTGCCATGGCTGCATCCCCCCCCATGGAGGAGCCGCCCTGGGTCAGAGAGTCGGTCGGCATGGAGTGGGCTCCAGAAGACGTGGCCGTTATCAGGCCGGCGGCCGTCGGGGGAGGCTGTAGAGGCAGCCTGGGCAGAAGCGGGAAGAATGGGTTGGAGGAGGCCAGGGCGCTGTTTGAAAGCGCGAGCGCTACCGGCATGTTGCTGGGCAGATTCTGAGTCAGCAGGGTCGACATGCGCTGGCCCGCGCCGGGCAGCGACTGGGTGGGCTTGAGGTTGTGGCCCGACATCGAGGAGGCGGTGGCGGTGGTGGGCGTGCTCAACAAGTGCGGCGCGGTGGCGGACTGTTGGGTGGTGGGCGAGGCACTCAGGCTGGAGTTCTTGCTGCTGATGGCCGAGAAGTCCATCAAGTCGTCGTTGCTGGACTCTTCCGGCTCATCCTTTGGGGCCAGGAAGGTGGAGGAGAGGCCCATGACGCCGGAGGAGCGGATGTGCCGCCTCTCGTGCTTGCGCTTGTGGGAGGTCATCTGGCTGGTGGAGGTGAAGGTGAAGCCGCAGCCGGAGCGGATGCAGTGGAAGTGGTTGGTTGCTTTGCTGTACACGCAGCCCTCGTACTTGCATTCCTCGTACTTGTAGAACTTCTTGAAGCCGTCCTTGGCGTACGCGTCGTCCTTGATGTGGTAGCTCTTGTGCTTCTCGATGTCGCACTTGTTCTTGAAAGTGAACGTGCATCCCGGACGCCTGTGCAAATAATTAATGGGAATGTGTTACATAACTGCCTAAAAAGGAATTGAAAATGACCCTGTTCCTGTTAAAGCAGCTAGCTTCAATGCATTTGGTTGGGATTTCACTTTGGTTCGCTACCAATAAGTGTCAGAAAAGTGCA
Organism: Poecilia latipinna; assembly: GCF_001443285.1. Classification (NCBI taxonomy): domain Eukaryota; kingdom Metazoa; phylum Chordata; class Actinopteri; order Cyprinodontiformes; family Poeciliidae; genus Poecilia; species Poecilia latipinna. The sequence continues at coordinate 250,420 of NW_015112942.1, read as the reverse complement.
GGATGTCATAAGTAAAATCCAGTGCAACCAGTTGAACTTTTTCTATGAGCAACTCAGCCTGAACCCTCCATTTCCACACAATAACACGGTGGTGGCAGCATCATGGTGTGGGAATGCTTATGTTCAAGTAACACATTTCTTACTGAGATTAATTAATTGCCATATAACTCCTTAAATGTTCGGCTATAGTTTCTGCATTGTTTAAGAGCTTGATGCTATTTTACCAGATTTAAATTAAACCTTTTAGCCTAAATGCAAAATATTCAACCTCAACATCAAACATGGCGTAGCATCAGATGGTTTTCATGGGGATGGTTTTCACCAGCATTTCTATTGCCAATATGAATAAATACTCTTAAAAAACAAAAGTTTGATGTTTAAAGATTAAGAATATTTAAATATCACTCTAAAAAACTTATGCCATGATGGCATGGTTTGATTTTTTTGTATTAGTGTTCTGAAATAAAATTTGAGGATTTCACAACTTTATTTATATGACCAGATGATGTATATTAAATCCAAGTTATTCTTACATCTCACAGATACAGATCTAAAGATGTTCTCTCTTTCATCCAACCAAGAAGTTTGTTTCTAAAAGGAAATAAGACAGGCATTGCTCAAGATGATAAAATGATATACAAGAAGCTTAGTATAAATCAGTGATTATTTTTATTATTCTTTCAAAAATGAGAAGCTGAAAATTATTTATGCCCTTCTTAATATTCAGCGTAAAAGTCTTTATTAGACTTAGAGCAATCAAACCCTTCTTATAAATGAAGAGCAGCTTTTTGTGGCTCTCCGCTGCTGTTTAGACCATTTCTCGTTGGTGATGAGCTCCTACTCGTTGAGTTTGTCAGGCCTCCTTGCCATCACCCTAATCTTTTTTGCTTTTTGCTCCCTCCACAAATTTTAAGTTAGGGCCGCGGCTGGATATATGACTTCCAGTTAAAAGAAACGCAGCTCGTGAAACTAAAAGCTACCTTCAGACCTAAATCTGCCAGAATGCATTTGACCTTTTCTGTTTAGCGTGTAAACGCTTCGTGCTCGCATCGTTGACCACGTGCATCACCTGCAGTGGAAGTGCGTGGTCTTCTGGCCGTAGAACTGGCAGCCGACGGTGCCGCAGTCCTCGGTGGCGCGGAACCTCTGGAAGCCGTCGTTGATCAGCTGGGCGTTCTTCTTGTGGAAGTTTTCATGGGTCATGACATCTGAGGTGCTGGTGTACACCTTGCTGCACCCCACCTACAGAGGAGAGAGAGAGAGAGAGAGAGAGACCGAGAGAAAGGAAGGTGATGGAAAACGAGATCTGGGCCGACAGCACGCATCAGAGTTTCGGTTTGCGAGGAAAGGTCTGAAGAAGAGAAAAAAAACAGGTAGCTTCTTGAAGTGCGGTACTTTAAAGATATCTGATATACAGTACGGGGTACAGAAGAGGTAGCGCACTGTGGTTAAGAAAATGCTAGTGGCCTAGAAATGAGTGGAAGAGGGCTGTTTTCTCACATTCAACTTTTAATTTGTGGTGATGCACATGTGAGCGTCACCGGTTTCAGATTAACCCTTTGAATGGGAAACAATCTTTGTCATCTTTGTAACAATTGGAAAGAAAAAGGTAGTAACTGAAAGAGTTGGTGGTCACCGCAGGCTTGTGAAACTACAGTACCTTCCTGGCAGAAGCTGCCTTTTAGAAAATGAAATTCAGATTTGGAACGTGATGGTGGAGATGCTACGAGCTTACAGTAACACTGAGAGAAAAAAAAGAAAAAAAGAAAAAGGTTTAGAGAGGTAGTGGGGCGAGGAGGAGGAGGTGGGGGGGTGCAGAAGGAAACCACAGGAGTAAGATGACTGTCTTGATCTTTAGTTTAAAAATATTCTGGAAACAAACGACTCCTTACAGGCAACAAAGAGGGAAAAAACGAGGTAATGTTTGAATTTAAAAGGAACGATTGTATATCATCAGTGGCAACTTCTCCATATCGAGTCAAACAATGAAAAAAACGCCACTCTGCTTCTTTCTTCTTTTTCCCCTCCCCGCCTCTTAAATCAGAGCAGCCGATGCCAACATCTGCAGGTTCTCAGCGACTGTTAAAACAACGGCTGAAATATCCTAATAACAATTACGCCGTCGGAGAGGTATAAAAAGAAAAAAAAAAGTATATATATATGTGTGGAGCCATCCTGGGCTGCCCTGCTGCAGTGACACTTTGAAAATAAGCAGATGAAACAAAAATTAAACAAATCCAGAAGGAGGGGAATAATCCTCAACAGGCCGCTTGGTACTAAAAGATGAAAAATGTGTAGTTTATATAAACACCTTAGGGAAATTTTATCCATGCCAATTAAGGAGTGAGAGAGTGAGGAGAACAGAAACACGCCGAAGCTTCACATCTATTCACTTGCTCTAATTTCTTCGTTTTGATTTGGTTTCTGGATTTTTTCTTTTCTTTTTTTCCCAGGCTACTGTTCAAAGACAGAACTGTAAATCCATGAGTCAGAGCCAACAGAATCTGACTCATTTTCATTGCATTTACTCAAATATATACTATATCAATATTTTTTGGTTTGTGTGTGTGTGTGTGTGTGTGTGTGTGCATTTCTACTCTGGGGAAGCTTTATCTCTTATGAAACTGTAGAGTCCTTCTTTACTGTAAATATTCTACAATTAAGGTTTTCGTGCATTTTAATATAATTTTTTTAATCATTTACGATCTATGTGATCTACAAAAAATATTTATTCTACTGCATAGATGAAGCAAGTTAAATATAACTGTCTAAGCTGGTGATTTTTGGCTTTCCACAACAATACACCGACAGTATATAGTCACCTCCATACAGGATATCGACTGTTTCTAAGCCAAATTTCAGTAATTGACACTACTCTTTGTCAAAAAGCTGGTGGTAGATACTCAGTTAAAGCGCTTAGATCTTAATTCCCTTAGGAAAAAAAAAAAAATCACGCTGACGGATGAATGGCTGAGAAAAAGTTGATGGAAGAAGCAATGAAAGCCTAACCACAGCGCCTTGCAAAGTAATAATACCCTTTGACCTTTTTCACACTTTCTCACGCTGCAGCCACAAACGTTCATCTATTTTATTCACTTTTGATGTGACAGACCGTTGCAAAGTAGTGCATAATTGTGGAGTGGAAGGAAAATTATTTATTTTTGCAAATAAAAAAGCTGAAAAGTATAAGGCCACCAACTCCCCTAAAACAACCCAGTCCAACCATTTGTTTTCAGAAATCATATAGGAAATATTATCTCAGTATAACAAAATCAACCGTAATTCACTAACTTGCACCTTGATATTTTAATCAAGCCGCAAAGAGTCACATGGTAACTCTAGAGGAGCTACAAAGACGCACAGCTCAGGTAGGACGAACCGTCAACAAGAAATTTATTACAAACGTCCGGAGGCCCTGCAGTGAAATCACGTACATCCAAACAGATTTATTTATTCTACATGTACATAGCTGGTAGAGAATTCAAAAGACTCTCTGCTGTAATCAGGAAGTAAAATGTGTAAAAAAAAAAAAAAAAAAAAATTGGGAAAACCTACAAGGGGTTTTCCCAATTTGTAAATGTGTACTTTAAATAACCTACTATAAAGCAGACTTTTTAAAACTGAAAATTGGGTTTAATAAATGTTAAACATTTCAATCCTAATCTGCTTGTTGCAGATTAACCTGACATTAATCGCATATTTTGGATTTTTTTGCAGCAGCGAGTTATTTGCATGTTATTCATGCTGAAGCACGTTGAACCAAGGTTGCGGGATGTTTTTTATTATTATTTTTTTTTTAGTGCACATCTGTGTACGTTGTGTGCTTTAAGTCATGCCGACCCTACATGTTTGTGGCCGTGTGTGTAGGTGGGTGAGGGGGAGCTGCAGTGTACCTGCATGCAGTGGTAATGGGTGCTTTTTCCGTTGAGGTGGCAGCCATGGTAGTAGACGCTGCAGTCGTCCAGGGGGCTGAAGCGCATGAAGCCATGCTGCAGGGAGTTGTCCCGCTTCTTGTGCATGTTGTAGTGCCTGATTACATCCTGCTTACTGGTAAACCTCTGCAAAAGGGTAAGGGAAAAGGGAGGGGAGGGGGACGAGGAGAAGGAGGAGGAGGAGGGATAAACAGCAACAGGTTGGCATTTATTTAAACCGGTCACAGAATCAGCAACAAGTCACTTTAGCTCTGTGAAGGCAGCAGCTGCAGCATGCAGAAGCCAGTTGGCAGCCGGGGCGGGATGTGCACGCTGTTAGGGAAGAGGATCAGGATTTCTTTAAAGATGACAGTCTCTGTGCTTATTGATTTACTCTGCAAAATGAGCCCTGAAGGCTCTTGGAAAGCACCAAATATTCTCTTCAACAAAGCCTTTCTCTCTCCGTTTTTCTTTTCTTTTTTTTCTGTCGTCTAACAAAATGCATTCTATTTACAAATTAAGATGAATCAATTGACATGCAAGATCACAGTTCTTGTGCTGTTGTTTGTTTTTTTTTTTTTTTGGTGATTTTTTTTTTTTTTGCACTGGAGGAAATTATGTTCCATGCAGACGGTGTTTCAGACGTTCACAGGGGAGAAACAGCAGACAACAGAAACAAACAAACAAGTGAACCAAAAAGAAAAAAAAAACATTTTCCCTTTTAATTCACTGAGATATGATTCCGTTTTTAATTAAAGCACCACGCTTGCCTTTTTCTTTTTCTTTTTTTTTTCTCTCTTTCGGTTGGTGCAGGTTTCAGCTGTAATGATGAATGAATATGCTTAGGGACCTGCCCTCTAAAATTACAAATATATAAATAAAAATGTTTCCCACATCCAGGAGTCAGGAAGGGGGAAACAGAAGGGGGGGAAAAAAGAATCACTCCGCAGAGACCTGCAGGAACCAAATCTGCTGTAATTGGGTTTAAGCTGATGCTAAAGAAACTGTAACAGGAGAAGCTTAAATCAATGAGACAATTCTGTCTTTAATCCATATCTATCTGCAGTTGAGGGGGGGAAAAAACAACAGAACAGAACTATACTAAAAAGAAACTAATTGCTGCACAAAGTAGGGTAATTGCTTTGTGTCATGTGTTCCTCTTAAAAACCTAAGATCTCACACAGCTGTTCGTTTATCACACTTGGACTGTTTCCCACTGTATGTTTCTGAGATGTCTGACTCCGTCGCAGTGCACACTTCATTAGGAGTTTTAATCTAACTGATGAACGCTCCGTCACTTCTTTAATTCCACCACCACCCTTTTTTTTTTTTTTTTTTTTTTGGATCAAAAATCCTGATTTCGTGTACTGTGCGTGCGCTTTTTTTTTTTTCATTTTCCCCTGCCGTGCGATGACGGCTGATGACCGGAAGACGAGTTGAGCCGCGGTCAGGGTACATTCGATCCGTCAAGCCGTCCAAAATAGGCCATAGAGAGAGCTGACTGGGAAAAAGATCTCATTTTCAGTGGAGTGGCGATGAAGGTTGGGAGCCACTTGCTACATTTATTTTAGGATTCCCACCAGTGTGGCAAGATGCACACTCTCGCTCATGTACAAGCCCATGAAAGGAGAATGTTAGGACTCAGCCAATCGCCCGCAGGCTGGCAGTGGGGTAATATTCCAGGAGTGTGTGTCATGTAACATTTCATGAGTTATCGCTCTGAAAAAAAAAAAAAGGGGGGGGTCTGCTCATCATGCCGTGCCTGTCCCTTTTCTTTTTCTCTATTTTTTTTTCCTGTGTATTGACATCCAGAGAGCTGGCTTCCAGAGCATATCTATGTTTCCACACAGCACAAAAATAACAGAGAAATGCAGAGCGGACCGTGGAAATTGCCGTGATAACCTGAACTAACTCTCTAAATAACGACATGAGATGATTTTCTTTTGTGTTCTCCAAGAATGTGTCTCGTCAGGCTGCTGAGGGGGGATAAAAATTCATGCAGAAAATGAAAGCTTAGCCCTGTGATGCTCATCGCAACATAAACAATATTTATCCGAGGGTAATCTCCTTAGATCGGGAGCAGACAGAAGATTACAACTAAAGATGGCTTCATTTAGAAACAAAATTAGGGGAAAAAAAGAGAACTCAATACTTGGTTCCCTCTCTCTCACTGGCCATATGCTGCAGCATAAACAAGGTCTGTTTTATGATCTGCTTTATGTTTTTTTCCCATCCTGTGCATGTACATGACATGCTGTTGAACCAGGAAAAGATTAGAAATGTGAGATTGGATTAAAGGCAGAGGCAGTGTATTAAAACAACAGTAAGTGAGCAGATAAAAAATGATATTTTAGCCTTATTAGAACAGCTCTGCCTGGGAATGACTGAAACCTGGACAGCCGCAGCTTGTTCAGCGGGCCTTAGACCAACAAACCTTTCATCTGTGTAAACTTTGGTTGGGTGTGACCCACCGAGTGGAAAAAAAAAAAAGGCACATCCTGTCTTATTTGTCTATCCTTGGAGCACCGCATCCCATTTTTGGGTCCTTCAGACCTTTAGCTTTAAATCACCCCTGCTGTCTTAAAATAAACCATTGCCATTTATTGCTCCTGGGCAGGTTTTAAACCAATAAGGGTGGCCTTTTCAAATTTGCATTTGGGTCATGCTCATAAAAAGTGATAAAGTACTCACGCTCACCTGGTAGTTACACTCAGGGTCCATGCAGTGGTAATGCTCTCTGTACTGGTAGGCACAGTGTACGTGTCCACAGTGCTGGCTTCCAGAGAACCTGAAAACACAGGACATGTTAAAACACATTAATAATGGAACGCTGTCATCTTTGTCTCGTTATAATTGGCCAAGGTTGCCCATGTTGCTGCCTGGACCAGGTGAACCTGTAGCTGCCGTGTCACAGCGTCAGAACAAGATTCTCGCTATAAGTTACGCTTGCAAAAAAAAAATCACCATACAGTATTTTTTTATTTTTTTTTTACACAAGAAGATCTAAAACAAAATCGTACAAACAGCTTTTTAAAAATAAACCCATGAAGCTGTGTTGTGATAGCAGCATTTTCTTAGTGGTGTTGCATCAGGTCTCACACCATCAATGTCTTTCATGTCTGGACATTTTTTTTCAAACAACAGATTTTTTTAGTAGCATTCCTATAGCCAGCTGACCAACAGTGTGCAGCAACGTGTAGGGGAGGGAAAGTGTTGCACTGCAACACAGTCCATTACACAGAAATTCATAGAAAGCACTAAGGTCAACCATCAGTCCAAATAAAAGTGCAGCCTCTATCTGGTCCATTAAGGGACAGTGGATTGGGGCCCCGGGAGATTACAGGGGCCTCAAAAAGCTCTATAATAAGTGCATATTTGTTAAAAAACTTAAAATCCCATATCACTGTGATTCATTTTAGCAACTACAGGCGACGGTGTCCCCGCCTCTAACCTAACCCTCGACCTCAAGCAGATCAGACGCAACAGCAGCAAGCTTAAAGGGCATGCTCAACGACTCCTACTCCTACTTTGATTTTGATGTGACTGTGTAACTTCACCACAGACGTTCTTGTCACAGTTACGATTCTGTGTGAAAAAATATTTGATGGATTAGGATGTGTTAAGAAATGATGGCGCGCGCATAGGGATAAAGATAGGACAAGGCGTAAAAACGCTGGAAGTTGTTGACTAACGAGCTTTTGTAAATTGCATATGCAACTTGCGTGGGTAGGTCCCACATCCTTTGCTTGTTGTTTGTGTAACATAAAGAGCAGAACAGCAAAACAGTAAAATACGAACTACTAAACTGCTTGTGGGTGATTACATCTCTCTCGCATAGTCTATCAGAATAACATGATCAAAATATTAATAAATAAACGTTACAGAACAAAGTTATAACCAGTAAGCCGCAGCACTATATTTACAGCGGGAGGATTATGTGTTTAAATAAAAGCAATTACATGTTATGTTTGCCAACTTTGAGGGGAAAGAGGAATATAACGTGGCAACACGGAGAGATGTGACTCAGAAATGATCAACAGCAAATGAAGAACGATTTGCTGATAAATCATTAAAATTACCAGAAATTGGAGAAAAAAAAGAAAGAAAAGAAAAACAACACAGGTGATTGAGTTCTCAGAGGTAGCTCGCTCGTCTTCAGATGTCACCTTCAAAGTAACGAATCTCACACCTTCAAACCGGCTGCTGCTTTCCACACTCTGCCACAAATTACCCGTCTGTCACACCAATTTCAACCAAATTATCTTCATTTATTTCCAATGGCGCCGTAAGAGACACTTATTACTCTAAAACCTTTTTTTTTTCTCTCTCTTTGCAGTCGCTGACACATTAGGGACTCTTATTCTTCATATTGCTGTGAAAAATCCTTGTCAAATCAATTCCTCGTTCTCTCAGGTAAACAACAATTTGGCCCTGTAAGGTAAAAGGTCGGACTGTGCGTGTTTTCCCTCCTGTCAAAAGCGCAAAAAAAAAAAAAAAAAAAAACCCGTGGAATTTTAGTCTAAAAAAAGCAGCTTTTTACTGTCGAGCAGACACTTTTATAGTGGTGATTATAAGCCTGACAATGATGACTGTTAAAATCCTCCAATTACCAGTGAAAACACACAAATAAACATTTGCTCTGCTGCTGCCAAGGACTCCATCTGCTGTAGTGCCGAGGAGAGAGGGGGAAAAGGGGGCTGAGTAATATTTTTTCCATCTCTCTCTCTGTTTTTTTTTTTTCCCCTTGTTAGGATTATCCCAGAGCTGCATTTACAGATCACTTTGCTGAGTTCATTAAGTTAATTGAACAGCATATTCAGGACTGCTTTTAAGTTGACAGTGTGGGTGTTTGTGTCTTTTTAAACACTGCCAAACCAAAGATTTTAGACGTCCTGAAGCAGAATTTTATTTGTGAGGCACCATATTTATTCCCAATTATCATTCAAGTATTTATATTTACTTTTTTTTAAGGTAATGGCAGGTAAGAAAACCCCAAATCTTATCTCCTAATAAAATGAATATCAAACTATTTTTGAATTCAAGTTTTATATTATTATATCCTACACAAGATAGTAGTAGTTGAAGCTGACTTTTCATAGAAATCCATACCCAAGCGTAAAAATGCAAAATTAAGAGGAAGGAAAAAGTATGGAAAAGAAAAGCCAATTTTTATTGGTATTATGCCAATAATACCAATAAAATATATTTTAGATTTTTCATTAGCTGTCAAGCTCAATCAAAATGAACAAAATCCTTGAAATAAACCGTAATATAAAATATGATGTGTGATACGTGAGCTTCACTCTCAAAAAACTGAATTACGCACATTTTCCATGCTATTCTGATATATTGATATTCACTCCTGCATGTGTATAACAGTGGCACTTATCAACCTTTTCTGTAAGAGTTTCTGTCTCTCTTGGGGCCCCAGGCGTCCTGGGGTCTTAAAATCTGCCCTCTTTCCAAAAACCCCAGCAGAAGGCCTGACGGCTCTTTTAACGAGAGTCGACCAGAGCGCAGAAAAGAGCCAACATATGTCTTGTCTATAAAGGCAGCCTCACACACATATATACATGAACATCCGCGATGATTAACACACGCAGCCCCCCCACCTTTCCCCTTGGAGACTACAGTCCACCCCTCTGCTCGTTGCCCAGCTGTATCACTTTGCCTCTGGACAATTCCCACTTGCCGCGTCAGGGGGCCTAATGGGCCTCTGCTATTCAGCAGCAGATTAAATATTAATATCGCCACGATACAGAGATTGCAGAGCATCTCCAGTTACAATAGAGTTACACAGATCAAAGTGGTGAGGCAACGGTGGCTGCATGAAAGCATTTAAAGAGCAGAAACTGCGCCTAAACGCCATCAAGGAACATCTTTGCGAGCCGAACTTGAGTGTGAGTTGAAAATATGAGGAAGCTTTTTTCCCCCCACCCCATGTTTTTTGCAGGGATTGGATGAAAACATATTTACAAAGCCAATTTTTTTGTCACATTCTGCGCTCATTATCCGGGGCTTTAAAAAGATCCTCCTCCCCTGCCTCTACCTCCCATCTTGCTGCTACATTTGCCCTTTTTATGAGCCCTCCTTTTCCATTTTTCCCCTCCCTTCTCTTCTTTTCCTTTCTCTCTCTCTCTCTCTCTCTTTTTTTTTTTTCTCAAGCCCAACACGGAAATTGAAACTGTATCTGGGCTTATCTGCAACCTCCCCGTGCATCAACTGCCGAGATGTTTAGACAAATTTTATGCATTATGCAGCGCAAATATCAAAACAGTTCTTGGCAGTGCCAGCAGAAGCCTCATTAAAAATTCCTTAATTAAATCTTCTTGCAAAATGTAATCAGTCCAAGGAAGGGGTTTCATGTGTGTGCATGCGAGCGAGCGAGTGTGCAGAAGAGGACGTGCACATGTGTGTTTCTGTCAGTGCCAAGGCTTTGATTTGTGCCCTTCATGTTATGGCTTGGAGAAGTAATCATTAATGCCAAAGCCACTTTGGCTTTTCAAATGCCTTTTTTCCCTTTTTATATAGACTAAACAGACAACGATGATCAGCTTTTTAGTGATGATGAATTCAACTGGATGTTATGTCCAGTGAAATGAAAGATACATTCCCTTCTTTACTGTATTTTGTTGTAAATGACTGTAGTGTTGGTCATTTTTTTGCTTTTGGCGTTTTGTGCTTAGGCAGTTTTGCTTGTTTCACACTTAACTTTTTTTGGGGTGCACCGCTATACCAGACAGCGGGATCTTTCATACCTGCATTTACCATTTATGTTTTTTAATTATTTTGTATAATCTATGCATAGTGTACCATAAGAAAATAGAGCTACCTTACTTTAATTAATAATTTAACAGTAGCAGGTCAATCATATTTATTTTTGGTCTCATCTGGGATTATAATATGACATACTGAATAAAGGTCAATGAGTCCAAGTTCAGGATTAAAAAGTGAGAAAAAGTTTTCAGTAAAATAAATAAATAAAATAAGTTGAAATCTGAACATTTGATGTCTACTTATCTAACTAACTCATTAAAATCTCAAAGCATTTCACTCACAAAGCTTTTCACAAGAAAATAAAGGAACAGAGGTTGAAAACCCACTTAAAATAAAAAAGACTAATAATAATATCAAAACATTGCATAAAAAAAGGAATGCTGCAAACCAGAAATCAACAAATAGGCTGCACATTATAAACATGAACTGAACAGATAATCTTTGATCTTCTGTGCAAGTATGGAAAAGGATTAGTAATCCATAATCTAAAGTAGGAGGAGCAAATAGAAACTGAATAAAAGTGGCTCAAGAATGGAGCCCCGAGGAACCCCACATCTGATCTTCATTCGTTCATATTAATAATTCAATTCAATTATACAAAATCATTTTGATATGCAAATCAAATTGAAACAGTTTAGCAAGACAAAGCCACCCATTTTTCCTGTCTATTATTTAGTGTATAACGATCAGCTCAAAGCATGACCAAACTTGCCGCTGAAATCCAATAAAACAATTTAGACCTCAATAGAAATCCTTCATAATATTCACATTTTTATCCTTAACAGTACAAATAGGAGGCTGTAAATAACATTTATGTTTTGCATGTAATTGCACATCACAGCATGTTTTTTTATTTCCATTTCATCAACATTGAACTACTCTTCTCATACATAAGGCTCCCTATGGATCATTTCCCTACCAGTGTAATTACTTGGAAGACCAAACTGCTGCATCAGTTGATTTAAAAAAGATCTCTTCATGTTTTGAGCAAATTTCTATTGATTTTTGCACCAAGAGGGATTTGCATACCTGGCGATATATTTCTGGTAGAGGTTTACGTCATCACTGGCGGGTTTATCAGGCGGCAGACCATTCCTAATGCAAGAGCAAACACCAAACAGACAGGATTAATAGTGAGGCAGGCATGTCGGTTGTTAATAAGAAGAAACTGACACAATATTTTCTTAAAAGCCACTCCCAAACTGTGCTCTATCAATATGTATTTTCCAGTGGCATAACAGCGTTTTCAGCCACGCCATGAATCAAAGATAGAAGGTGCGTACTTTGATGCAATGCACTGGCTCCCAACCAATCAAAGTCCAAAATACGGAAGCAAAAGGACATTAATCTTTTGTTGTGCGGAGAGTATGCAAACATAAAATAAAAGATCTAAAAATCAGCATTTTCTGATAATCTCCAGAGGCCTTGGCTCTAATGTGGATGTCAAATCTACTGCAATCTGTCTGGAATCAGCGTAAACAAAGATGCAAGACACCTCTAGAAGCTGATATATAGAACGTTAGCTTCGGCTCAAACAAATTCATTTCAGGGCAGGAAATAAAGAGGAATTCATCACATTACAGAGGCGCGCGGGGGAATGGTGTTTTCCTTTTGTCACCTGTGTTGTGATTCCTTTCATAAAGCTGGCAGCAGAATAAAAACCCCTAATAGAGATTTGGTCATGTTTGCTCCCGCTCAGCAAGTGGCATTTAGCTCCATGTGAGCGGCTCCACACAGGGGATGACCTGAGGTTAATCTGGCCCAGAGGGGAGGATACATTGCCAGACATTTTACCCAGCACCCCTTCCTCCTCCCCGTGTACTACAAGCAGCAGACTGGGTCAGTTAGCCAACACTGCCGCTTCGCAGAGCCCCCAACCTGGCAAAGGCCAAAGCTTGAGGGAGAGGTGCCTGAGGGCTCTTAAACAGTGTCTTTGATAGGTCCTGGCTGAGTAGAGACGAGGTCACAACCAATCAAACAGACTCTGGAAGCTCCTTCCTGCTGCTAATGCACACAGCTGTAGGTGAGCTCCCCAAACCCCTCGTTTGCTTCCTTTAAAGTGCCCTCATCAGGCAGCGTCGAGCCGGCCCCTGCGACTCACCGGGAGGTTAGCCGTGGCTCTGAAGTAATTAAAGGGAGAGTTGTTACACCCCAGCCAAACGAAAGAAGTCAGTCACTTTGCGATGACTGTGCTAAATCAGTCTCCATGGAGTGCTACGGCGAGTAAACACTTCATGCGCCTTCGCAGCTCATAATGTCGTGGATATATTGGGCGTTATGCGCTGTTTCACACTACGGAGGTAGCAATTACCTTTGCGTTTGGCTAACTGACTCACAGAAGCAGTTAAATTGTATGTGAGCATCACATTAGCTCTGAGGGGGCTGCACACAGAGACCATCGGTGCAAGGAAAAGAGAAATTTATGTTTGAAATTGTTCGATTCTGTTAGTCAACTTTAAATGAGGGATTTGTTGTGTACTCAGTATGTTATTTTAAATGCAGAAAGTAATAGAGGATGTTATCTTCTTTGTAAAAAAAAAAAAGGCCTAAATAATGTTTATGTTGGTGTATTTAATTCAAATACCTCAAAAATAAGTTGACAGGATTCTACGTTTAGTGACAGACACATAACATGTTGGTGATCAGGTGCAAATAGTGTCATTGTATTTCAGTCAGTATTTGCTTCAACTTTTTTTTGTTTTGTTTTGTTTTTCTTGTTCTTGTTCCTCAATTTCTTGAAACACCACACATCTATTTTGACAAGCCACACCCAAACTTGATCTACACAGAATCTCAGCTGTTTTAAATTATTATTTGTATTGACTGTGTCTGCAATATAAATGTGACACACCTCTAGGATGAGAACACGAAAGCACAAAAGACTACTTTTGGTATAATTTTCTAAACTAGAAAAAAAAAGGGTTTTCCCACGCTACTCTTGTATTGTTTTGACTGCTTTCATGAAACTTAAGATGTGAAATGAAGAAATTCAAGAGTGCTACAAATATTTTAGGACAATTGACTCAGATTAGCACTGCTTAGGCTTGGCCATAATATAGCAGTGTTCATCTAAAACAGTCCTATGCTAGTTTAAGCTAGCTTAGACTATGTGAGTTAGTTAAGTTCCACATTAAAAAAATTCAGATTAGCACAAATACAAATTTGCTGGTGCCAAGCTATAGTAATGCTAAAACAGTTTACTCATGAGGCTATAGCCTGCATTCTCAGTTTAGCACTACTTTAGCGATGCTAAGCTAATTTTGGCGACTTCATTGGTATACTGTCTAGCAATAATTTAAACTTTAGCACTACTTAATGTACCTTAACATTTTTATTATTATTGAGGCTATTGCCACCTTCTAGTTCAGCAACTCTTATTATAACAAAATTAATTGGATTCCCAGACCGAGTGAGCGCAGTATTTTCTTTTTTTTTTTTAATTATGAAAAAAAAAATTCTTAAGAAAACTGTCCAAGATCTGGGAACTTAGTATGATTACAAAGTTCATTACCTGTATGAAAATTAGATTTTTTTTTTCAATAAAAGTTAAAGAGGAGATATTTATTGTATCACATAAAAATGGCAAAAATAAAAAATAAAAACTTACTTCACTGACGACACAGTGCCTGTGGTTATAGAGTCAGTCTTGGAGAAGCTGGACTTCATATAATCAGCAGCGTTGAAGCTTATGTGTCCTGCCTGGTCCATCGTCAGCCCCGGAGCAATGTTGGCCCCAGTCGTGCCAACAGCGGGGACCCCAGGAGCTCCAGGGTTTCCTGGTGCCGTAGCCAGAACATTAGGGATCAAAGAAGTTTCTGGATTTCCTGGTATTAGCTTCTGGATCGTTCGGATGTCATATTTGGAAGGACGACCAACTTTACCGGTCTTAAAGGCGATAGCGCCACCCATATCTGGGTTGCCCTCGCCGGGTTTGAACAGGTGAAGAAACTTGACATTCTCCAGGTCGTACTTGGACGGTCGCTTGTAAGCATTGCCGTTCTGCTGCTGCAAGCTCTCGCCCATCTTCAGCTTCTGAATGAAGAAGTCGTATTTTGAGGCTCGGGAGGCCATGTTCTGTATGTGGGAAGAATTTGGCGGCTGAGAGTTGCCCAGCTGAGTTGCTCCCGACTGTTTGTGGTCTAGGCTGGAGTGGTAGATCTGACTCTCCGCCCCCGGCAGGCCGCCGGAGCTCTGGAGCATCGAAGCGCTCTTTTCTTGGGTCTGTTTGGAGTTGAGGTCATCCGGTTTGGGTGGGGAAGCGTGCACGGGCCAAGGGAGGGTTTCACCGGCTTTTAGCTTGCGGATGTACTCTTCGTACTTGGAGAAGCGAGGGCTGCGCGAGTCCTCCGCATTGCTGAGGGACGAGGGGTCTGAGGTAGCTTTGACAGCATCAAAGCTGATCTTCTTGGTCACCTCGTCCCTTACCTGATGGTCATCATAACCAAACATCCCAAGAAACTTATTCATGGTGTTGACAGCATAGTCCCGTAGGGCTGAAGCTTCTCCTGCACAAAGAAAATAAAAAGTTACATATAAGGTTCAATTAGTTAAGATTGTTCATTTGAAAACTGGTGTGTATAAAACGGAAAGAATCTTTGTATAATACTATAAACAGCATAGATGCAATGATAATACCTTTACTTCAGACAGTTGTCCCTATATGGTTCGCTATAAATAAATAACTCTGTTGCAATAATGAATATTTTTCTAACCAATTAGATTATCTATGACCAAATTTGCCAAAATGCTCACTTGGGTAATGAACATGTCTAGAAACAAATGGCAGCGCTCTTGCATTTAAGGACCTCAAACAAATCTAACAACAGGAAAAGTTTGTCTGCAGTGCATGCAACATCTGTAAATGTCTGCGAATATATGTGTCTACAATCAAACAGCCTCAGGCTCTTCCTGTTTTGCTTGCTGTGTCAGTCCTGCAAAATCTGCAGGTTAACATAGCAAAGAGTGTGTGCCATGAACACACGTTGTTTTGTGAATAACGATAAACTGGTTGTCAAAATTTAAAAAATGATTTTTTTTTCTCTAAAGCAGAATCGGTAACACTTTATTTGAAGGGGATGAATAAGACTGACATGACACTGTCATAAACATGACATAACACATGTCATGAACATGAATAAGCCTTCATGAATATTTATGACTGTTGTCATAAAGCGTCATTCGATAAATTGACACTTTTAATACAAAGTTGACATTATTCAAAATGTCGTTGTTATGACAACTTGACATTAACCAAGAAATCATTACTGTTTAAACCTTTAATAACATAAAGTTACCTTATTTTTAAAGTGCAATCAGTAATACTTTTATAACAAATTTATATCAATAATGATTTATTGGTTCATGTCAATTTGCCATAACAGACATTTTGAATAATGTCAACTTTGTATTAAAAGTGTCATAATTAACCGAATGACAACAGTCATAAATATTCATGAAGGCTTATTCATGTTCATGACTTGTGTTATGTCATGTTTATGACAGTGTCATGACAGTCTTATTCACCCCCTTTCAAATAAAGTGTTACCGCAGAATCTTCCACTTTTGAAAAAATCTTAAAACGAATACCTTTTAATAACAGTAACACAGCCTTACATAGTTCTCCAACAAGGAGGTTTAAATTATGTTTGTATGCCTTGTTTTGTTTTTTTTTACCATTTGTTTTAAACTTTTCAATCAATAATCTCTATTCAAAGGCACATTTCACTGAGTAGTTTTTCTTGAAGCAAATTTCTAGACCTATGAATATCAACACACACACATGCCTTATTGAATTATGAGAGGCTAGGACAAATGGGCTTCTGTGCAAGATCAAATGTATACTCCAAGGAAACAAGCACAAAGATTTTGATCAACTTACAAAAGATGAAGTATATTTGAAAATGCTTGGGTTATATTTATTTCACAGGAATTCTCAGTAGCTGTGCCATCTTTAATTGGATTTTTACCCTAACCGAATAAACATGTTCAGATTAAAGCAGGGAACTTGTGCTGCTGCAAGAAAATATTAATTTATTTAAAGAATTAATTATAGAATTAAAAGATTTTTAGTGCTTAATGTAAAAAAAAAATCCAACAACACTACAGGAATTAAGAAAATGTATTAAATAATGTTTTATAAACCAATAAACCTTCAAAGTTGATTATTGTGTCACCTTCAAAAGTGCAAAGAACAAACTTTTTGTTCATTTATTAACTAAAACATAATTTTACTTAAGGACTCCATTAAATTGGACAACTTCCCCAAGGACACAGGCAGAATACAGTCAATGTATAGTTTAATTGCATTATGTGGAGATTAATTCTGCCTCATTAAGTGCGATCCAGGTTAGAGTAAGTGGTCAGAAAGTGGCGGAAAGGAAAGGATGATTTGGCCCTGAAAGCAGTGAAAGGATCACGCTATGCATGAAGAAGAGGAGCTTGCGTGAAGAGGAAATGGTGCAGAGAAAAAGGGAGTAAGAGAGAAGCGGAAAGAAAAAAAAAAGAAAGAAAAAAAGAAAGAAAGAAATAATCAGGAGTGGCGGAGCAGCCTTGTTGTGTTTGCAGATCTGACTCATTTCCAAAAGTCTCCTCTTGAGTAACTCTGCACATTAGGCAGGATCTGAGAACAGATGATCATTTCAACAGCGCTATGTTCGACCTCCTTTACTTACTCACTGACTTGGCACGGTCACAGGGACAAAATCCAAAGTCCTTTTTTAAAAATTTGTTTTACTGCTGTTTTCATCACCAGAGAACACATGAGCTGGCAGGAGGAGGTGCCGCCCACCATCCGAGGTAATTAATACGCAAATATTTCTGTTCTTGTCTCATATTTCTCAGTTATTGCTAAATCAGTCCCTGGGCCCTGCTCTTCACATCCCCTGCGCAGCATGTAAAATAATCCCCAAATTTCCACTCGCCACGGCTGGGGTTGTTTCTCCACTCTGTGGGTCGGTATGAAACAGGATCTAGTGGATCGAAGTGCCATGAAATTTTTAGGAGAAATAGATCAGATATTTGAGAGGAAATACCTACAAGTTTGCCACAGATCAGTTTGTCAAATCTATCGTGTTTTCACATGTACTAAAACCACAGTGACACTACGTAAATACAATTGCCTACTGTGCTGTTTAACACCGAATCTCACGTTTACATTTTTTTTTCTTTAGCCGAAAAATGAATTGATGGCATTGAGTATAACTGGGACTGCTTCTGAAGAAGTCCATTAAGAAAGGACAACGATTCGAGTTCTCTTGGATGGATATTATTGGTTTGTATTTATAAGGACATCTCAAGTCGCACCATGTGATATGCATCTATCTATCCATACAGTGTATCATATTGCTCCAAAGTTAGGGCAGTCCCACCCACAGATCAAAGAGTGAAAGAATAAAACTACTTTACTAAAACTTGAAAAAGAGAGCTCCTTGTGAAGTATTCATACTTTTATATCAATGTAATTCCCACATTTTATCAAAAAACAACAACAACAAAAAAACACCAACTTAAATGTACTCTCTACACAACAAGCCTTCACAAAGCGGTGGAAAAGTGGAAAGAAACAGTTTTCAACTAATTTTTACTTGAAAAGTAAAAACTGGTCCAATACACATAAATAAAATTATTTCATAAAATTAATCACATTTAATTCCCTTTAAAAGTCAGAGAATTATAAAGAGAATCCACTTTTTCCTAATTTAATTTCACCATTAATGGAGCTGTTTCATGAACAAGGTTTGAACACACCATCTACACAGAGGTGGGTGCATCATGCTGCGGGAATGGTTCTCTTTATTGGGAACAGTGAAGCTGTTCAGAGGTGATTGGAAGGTGGATAGAGATAAATACAGAACAATCATGAAATAAATCATGCAAGGAGGCTTGAGACTAAAAACTGGCCCAGAGGTTATTCTGGTACCCTTAAATAAAGTCCAATGCCACCAGGTTATTGATACAGTTGTGGAGAAATTAAAGTTGGATTAGGTCATAGAATGACATCTCAAGGTTTCAAGAACTCTCAGAAACTTCATTTAGGGGTATGAGAGTAATGGGGGTCACGTCATAGCTTTCTTATTATTCTTATATTATTGTATATTATTTTTCCTGTGCCTCACAATTATTCACTACTTAGTGTTGGTCGACCATATTTCACATATATGTTACAGTTTTTTGGTCTTTACATGATAAAATGTGGCAAAAGTTACAAATGGAATGCACTTAATTTTTTCTTTTTACACAAAATTGCTACATATCAGTTTAGAGAACTGGACATTTGTTCGTGTTCACCTCACAAAAATAAAAAAGCAGTTTAAAAGCTGTATCAAAGACTTAACATCTTCCTGTTGCAATGCAATGCAATGCTTCATTTTTTAATATTTAACAGATGTCTGTTTTTTTTTTTTTTGTTCTCTTCCCTCTTTGCTGAGAAATCAGCCGGATTGCGTGACGTGCTATCACTGAAAGGCAAATGACTGGACTTGAAGGGATTATTACTAGGACTGACAGGAGATAACCTTTCTAAAACGTCATGTAAATGAGGCTGCTACTCAACTGAGCACCTCTTAATAACGCCATGTGACACCAGGTGGGGAACCTCAGTGTTGTGTGTGGGGGATCAGGGCCCAACTTGGCCCCCTTCGGCTTAGGACAAATTAATGAATAAATAACTAAATAATTTTCTTTTCTTCTTCTGCTTTAACCCCATCTGACATTTCCATCTGCATTCTCTCTGGAGGAGAGCTGCAGGCAACCAGCTCCTAATCTCGACACTTCAGGATCCAAAACACGACACAGGCCTGCCTTGTCTATATTTGAGGCAATTAGGCCGCATTTTCCCCTCACCGATATGATAACAGATGGGCATTATATCTCCATTTGCTGCCCAAAAATGGTCATCAGCGTGTGGCACGGCCTCAGTGTCCATGGCACCAAGAGGCAGAAGGTGTCGGCGATGATAAAGATGGAAGCCGGCGGCTATAAATGGACTAATCTGAAGAGCTTGCAAGCATTTGGTTAAAATGTTTGGCTTCAAAAAGCCGTACTGGTCTCAATCAGCTGCGTTATTATTATTATTATTATTTTTAATCCTTATGGTAATTTTAATATAGTTTTAAAAAACTACTTATGCTCGTATCAGTGAATTAGTTTGAGGGTGCACTTTTTAAACAGACAGTGGCTGAGCTAATAAAGAGTTGCAATGCATAAATGACGTTATGTACATTTGTTTGATGTAATTTGTCACACGAAAAAAGAAAAGTGCCGGGCTTAAAACTTCCACACTGTTTGCTCAGTTAATTAACAGGCAGTAAATAGAGGGAGGGGGCTTTGAAATAGCTTGAAATGAATAATAACCTTTTGGGGTGAACCCAGAATTGCAAATGGAAGTCATGGTCAAGCCTGTTTGATCCTTTGCTCTGAGCATCTCTATCATTTGTTTCATACTTTTTAATTCATTGTTGTTGGGTTTTTTTTTCCCATTGACTGGCTTAAGAGGGCTCTAATGCGACATCTAAATTATCTAGGAAAAGTATTCTGGGGTTTTGCACTGATAGGAAATCTGCGCAATGCCTCGATGTGAGGAGTTAAATGTTTTGAAGGTCGCAGTTTCTCTCATTGATCTTGCAATGTTTGTTAATTACATTGTCACTGATGTTGTGAGAGATAATTAAGCCACTATGTTTATATGCATAATTATGTGCACTCCACATCAGCCTTTGAAAGACAGCAGTGAGAAAGAGAAAGAGGGAGCCGGAGAGAGAGGGAAAGGAAGAGGGGGAGAGGGAAGGAAAAATGTTTTAATTGTGAGCTGAACAGAAACACGGCAATATAGATGCCCTAGTTACAATCAACAAAGAGGAACTCGGGGAAAGAAAAGAGAGACGAAAAAAAAACACAACAACAACAACGCTCTAAAGACGAGATTTGCGACTGATGCGGGGTGCTCTCTCCATGCCGTCTTCAAACACCCGGCTTTCTTGTGAGCTTAAAAGAAGGGAGCCGGCGGAGGGAGAAAGGTGTAAGCCTGACTCACAATAGTTCAACATATTTACAGACAAGGCCCTTTTAAGGCTGCGAAATAAACAAAATGACTAATTAAAACCACAGAGCACTTTTTTTTCTTTTGCCTCTGAAATGAAGTCTGCGCTCTTTTCTCAGAAGCCCCTGCCCCCGATTCTAACTGTGGCCAGAGCGGCTGCTGAACTTTCAGTGAAAAAAAAACGCACAAAACAAAAAGAAGAAAATAGAGACGATGACAAAAAAAGGGAGTACGTGTGACGCGACTCTGAGGCGCACACTTAAACCTAGATAGAAGCCCGAAAAACTGCTCGACCGAGGCGAGCGAACGCGAAACAAAACTTGTTTTTGCACCACAACAACCGGTTTCACCTGCAAATTGCTGTTTTTTTCTCTCTCTCTTCTCTCTGTGTGAAACTGACTTTATCTATTCTTATAACCGAGCTGAGTGCGTCTGTGTATGTGTTTGTTTTTTTCACGTTTTTTACAGCTCTGTGTTTTAACGTCTGCGACATAAGGCCACTCTCTCTGAAAGTGTCTAGTTTCAAGGGTCACAAAGTGTGCAACAACACTTTCCCAAAAGACTGCTGGGTGCCGTTAATTCTTCCCTGCTGCCGGCTTTATCTGTCTGATAATCAGTGAGTAATACGAAGGGAACATAGTGCCACAATTAAACAAGGGCCATTATGAGTCATTTTACAACGAGTGCTCGTTGTATTAAGGAATGTAAAAAGAAAAAAAAAATTGTTGGGAAAAAACTAAATAGGCCACTGCAGGATAACTTCAGCATTGCTGACTTTATTTGACAACTGATCGCTTGGATTTAACAGCTGCAAAAAAAAAAAAGAAAAAAAACTTATGTACCTCCGTGTAAGAGAGGAGCTTGAGGCAGTGGCTAAGTTTAGTGAGCTTAGGGGAAAAAAATCAAAGACTCAGTATGTAATCCTGGGTGTAATATGAAGCTTAGTCTGGCCCTGCCATGTGCTCTTGGCCCTCTGCTGAACGTTTAAAGGCCCAGCCTTATCAGCCTTCCCCATTTTATGAATTATGTTTTGTTTTTTTCATAATTGTAAACCTCAAACAAGTTCCTTTTTTCGCCCCCTTGACCTGCCAGCTGAAGCTGCCTTTAGAGTAATAATGTCACTGGCTATTCATACTGTAACTCTAGAGCCTGTCTTTCCAATAATGGGTACACTTAAGCTTATGTGGATGTGTGGCAATGTCACCTTTCCTTTCGTCTATCCAAGCTTTTGTCCCTTAATACTATTGAGTGCTAACCACTGTGGAGCTGAGACAGAGGTAGTTGCAGATCTATAAAAAAATACTGGCCAGGCGTGGAACAAGAGCTCATGGCACAAGATCTCGCAAGATTTTGCACTAGAAAGAAATCTGTTTTCCAAAAGTGTTGTCTGACTGCTGTTTCCCTCAAAACTTTTAAATATGGCTCCTGGATTTGAAGACAAAAAGTGCTACTTGGATTGTTGCATCTCGTTTCGTTGACAAGGTTGGGCTGGTTGATAACATATGGTTTAACAAGCGCTGAAGAAACAAACATAACATTGACAGGATGCCAATGATTTGTAAAAATCGTAGGAATATGAAGAACCAATCATTAGTTGCTAACAACAATAAAACTGGCATTTGCTTTGATCCTTCCTAATGCTTTTCCAGCGTTAGAATCACCTTGTAAATAGATCAACAGAATCGAGGAACAGGACAAACTGGATTACAGATTACAGTAAAATTTTGATCATTGTCCCAAAGACATTGTTTGTTCTCAAAAACATGCCATGATCTGGATGTCAGGTTAAACATACCTGGAGAGGAGAAACTTGCTTGGCGACTCTGGCCCTCGCTCCGGGGCATGTAGCTGTTGTCCTTTGGAGGTCTCTCTTCAGTTTCTTTGTCGTCATGGTAACTACCATCTTGAGAGCCCGCCGTGGCCTCGGCCTCCTCGCCATTGTCCTCTTCGTCACTGCAGCCCTTGGGCTGGACCATGTAGACGCCCTCGGGAGGACCGTCTTCGTCATTGCTGACTCTGAGTTCATGTTCCTGCTCCTCATCGGGAGCAGGCGGCTCGTCCCCGTACTCGCCGTTGACCCATTTCTCGATGGCCTCGCGTCTCTTCTGGTCCTCTTCGAGGCTCTGGCTGAGGCTCAGGCTTTCTGGGAAGTTGGTCTCGTTGTCGTCGTAGTAGGAACTGCCGCGCTCGCTGTTCTCTGCTACGCTCTGATCTCCCTCTGCGTTTTGGGAGCTGCTGTCGTACACCACTTGCCGGCTGAGCTTGGCACAGATAGCGTTGAGTTTTAGGCCACCTTTCCTTTTGGCGGCCATCTTGGGTTTTCCTGAGGTCGTGTCAGTGCATAAACTCCTCTCAGCTGGCGGAAAAACAGAAAGAAAGATGGAAATGCAACGTGAGTAAAACACAGTTATTGACACAAGAGGCGATTACCAGGGATTACCAGTGCAGAAGTTGTTCAAACCAATGGGAAAAAGACGGGGAACAGAAAACAGGAGTTTCTGATGCTAAATCCTCCCAGTATTAACTGACAGCGACAGCAAAAGACTGGAAAGACTCAAACACACTTTTGGTCAGGTTTTAGCGCAGCAGAAAAAATAGAACAACGGCACCAGCATCTAAACCACAGGGAGATAGGTATCAGACCCCCTACAGTACTACAAGCGGCTTGTACACGGCTACATAATCCTTCACATGACAGTGCTATATAGACACTGTGAAATGTTATCTTCACTCTCACCTCGAGAGGCTGTGGACCTGACACCGAGTGGGGGGGCTGCACAGCGTTTAAGCTGTCAAGATCGAAGAGTGAAAACGCTTAGCTCTTTTGGGCTTTTGGTGAAATTTAGACTGCATCCTGAGTCTCCTGGGAAGGGGATAACTTGTCAAATAGATACAAAAAAAACATATAGTTTTGAATTTTGTGTAATTTTACTTAAACATACGGCCATGTACACTAACAAGTCCCAGCATTTATTTTCCCAGGGGAGCCTCTCTGAACAATAGCACATGACAGAGTGTGCTTTGGGGCAGGAATGGGTGGCATTATTTCAATCCAAGTGGGGCTATCTTTATAACATGTCCTCTGATGAGGGAGGAACAGCTGCCTGTGACATTCCATATCCAGAGCTGCCTTTTTAGGGCAGAAACTGGACTCTGTTACCTTTCCCTTCATTCACGGGACCACCAAAGTTCACCTTCTAAAGGCATTTTCAGAACAACCATTGTTGAGTTTTTTCTTTCAGAAAGCAAAACGATTGTAGCTATGATACACGGACCTAAGAGTAGAAGCTGTGCTCTGGTTTTCACTGAGTGCCTTTTTCACTTTTTCCACACTTTGTCACATTTTAGCCAAAAGGATCATTCTTCTACTGAACCAGAGAGTCTTTCGCGATTTGTCCTAAATTTAGCTCTGTCCATTTTCTATCAACTCTAAACGACATCCAACGAAAAGCATTCCCACATCATGATGCTTCCACCCACAAACACAAGCCTTTTAGACGTAGGGGAAAAGTTTTAGTCTCATCTGATCTGTGTTATTAGTTGTATGTCCATCACATGGTTTGTTGAAAAAAGTTAAACAGATGTTCTTATGCCTGATGATATTTTTGCTCTTACGAGATTTATAATGGGATGACATTTACTGAGGCGAAGGCTGCAAATATTTAAGGTAGCAGGTACCACACTCTTTGGATGTTTGACATGAAAGAAAAAAAAAAAATCCACTGAATTATGCACTGTTTTGTGTTGCTCTATCATACAATCCTAATGAATACATTAAAGTCTGTGGTTGCAAAAATCATAAACTGTGAAAAAGTTTAAGGGCCACTAAGACTTCTGCGAGGTCGTCTGGAGACACTCGCAGCAGACATTGTCCTTGGTGCTGATTTAAGCACATGTCATTTCGAGATAGAAAAATGTGCAATATCTGAGGTAACAAAGTTCCACCTTAAGGACTCAATCCACTTTCTCTATCAATGAGTACGAGCCTCTTCATTTTCCCCTCAGCCATAAAGCCAACCATAATCATGTGTGAGCCCCCCGTCGGCATTATGTAAATCACATTGGAGCAACATAAAATCCTGTTTTCATTTTCTTTTTGCAAAGCTGTGGAATCATTAGAGGATATGCAATTTGAAGCAGTTTACTGATCACCCCCGTTGCCAGACAATGAACCCCGCGCTACCCACACATGCTTTCTCAGTTACTGTATTTACACTGCGGGCTTCCTCTCTGAAACAATGACTCTCAGGAGTTACACAGTTTTCTGTGCCCCGTATATCGGAGACGCATTACCGAGCAGTTTGGTGTTAAGACAATTGCAGGTGGAGGGCGGGGAGCGGGGGCTGGAAGGGGTCAGCTTTTTAAAGGACGAGGAATCCGAAAAAGCATCAGCTGCAAAAACTATTAGGAAGTGGAAGGCATAAATTTAAAAAAAAAAAAAAAAGTATTTTTTTTTCCAGAAATACACTCCGCAGGAAGGTTGAGGTCATTTGGGTGTTGCTTTGGATGTAATTTATTCTTTATATTGTGCCTTAACTACTGACTTCCTTTGTTCGGCAATCTCAGGCTCCTTGTAGGAAGTGACCCCTCAACAGGGGCTTCTTTCCATTCGTACCTATTTCTGTAAGGATTTTTGTTTACAAAACGAAGCATGAGTGGATTACAAGTACATGCCGAGCATGGAACTGGCGCAAAAAGTGGATACCACAGATTATTTGTCTTTTTAAACCTGCAGCACAATTTAAAACAAATAAAATACTCTGTGCTCTGCTGTATAAAAGCAGGTCGAACTGTTATTTATGCTTTTGGTTCTTGTCCGCGGCAGCTTTTTTTCCCCCCATTGCTTACAGTAAGGATTGCTATGGAAACTCTAAGCTGTTTACCTCAAGTCGTTTGTGTGCATGATAGCGTACAATGAGATAAAATCTGCAGGGACCTACATGAAAGAACAACTTCTCCCCCTGGGACCAGATCCTCCCACCTCTCTGAGAGTCCAGTAAGCATTCTGCCTTATTAATGAATATCAGAAAGAAAAACAACACTGTCACACGCCTCGGACATTATTTACACTCTGTTTTAGCCCCGTGTACTAATTGTCAAGGAGGAGACACCTCAGTAAGCACTGGGAGTTGGGGAGAGAAAAAAAAAAAAAGCACAGGCAGGTTAGAACACAACAGCTGAAACTAATTTTTCCAGCTGCTTATGTTAACGGTGACATTATTTTCACTGGAAACAGAGCAGGACCACAAAGACGAGCAGGCGCGTAGTGTCTGTAAAAGGCCAAAACTTAGGTATTTTTGAATCCTTTCGCTTGACGTCAGGGTCCTTTATATATATATACATATATATCTTTGGTCAAAAATGGGATCATTAGAGCTGCTTCTTCTCAGTCTGCACTGACAAACTATCTCTTGCAAAGCTCTCCAAACCCCACGGGTATGTTTGGGTTCTGATGCAGAATGTCTGTTCGCGTGCCAGAATAGTCGAAATCCTAGTAGCGCTATAGGGAGGGCATAATTTGTGTGAGCGTGCACTTTAGTCACGTCGAATATAGATAAATGTGCAGAAGGTAAACTGTTAGAAAGTATTCACACCCCTTCAATTTTATTTCCACATTTTGTCAAGTTACAACCAAATCGTTAATAAATGTATATGATTTTAGGACTTGGATCAATACTGGCTCTCTTACCCTGATAAACAAAATCCCTGGCAACAAAGTCAATTCAGAAATCACTAAATTAGTACGTAGAGTCCTTCCCCATTGTGAAACATGGCAGTGGCGGCATCATGTCTGGAGATGCTGGGAAGCTGGTCAGAGATGAATCAAAGATGAATGCAGTTAAATACGGAGGAATATTTGAAGGAAACCTGTTACAAGTGAAGGCAGGCTCAGAGATGCTCGCCATCCAATCTGAGTGAACTTGAACTACTTTGCCAAGAAGAATAGGAGAAAATCAAATCATTATCAAGGAGTAGAAAGCTTTTTGAAACCGACTCCTGTGCTTCCAGCAAACAGTGGCTCTACCATTAACTCAGGAAGTTGCACCTTTGGTCCATCACAAAACATCCCAACAAAACCCACTGGATTTTAGGGCTGCAACGTGACAAAATGTGAAGACTTTTTTTTTCACGTTGCAGCTCTACCAAGCAGCACCTTACATCCAAAGCAGTCTGGGATGCAATCAACTTGTGGAACGTCACATGAAAAATGGAATAACCTGATTTTGTTGTTCATTCAGGGAACGAGGCTGCCCCACAAACAGACCAGCTCCCTGCGGAGTTTCTGTTGGTACGAAGCGAGCACACAGGGGGGGTCTGTATACATGAGAGGTAGATATTGCCTGTTTAAACCGAAGCTTATCTCTTCAACTAATCAAACACAGATACAGGCCCCGTTGTAGATTCCTGCTGGGTTCCAACATGACTGACACGGGGACAACCCAACCACCCCCCTCTGCAATATCTTAAGTTAATTAATACAAACAAGGTCTGGGAGATGTCTGTTTAGCTCGGGATTATTTTACAATATGCAACCAAGAGTTGAAGTAGCTTTCAAAAAAAAAAAAAAAAGAAAGAAAGAAAGAAAAAAGTCTAGTTATAACTTTATGAACCTTCGGCAGATTAATCGACAAGCCTCCCAGTGTGTAGCTCAGTGAACCTTTCATGTCCCTGCCTCTCAAGGGAGATGCGTGTGTGTGACGGTGTGTGCGCTCGCCTCTGCGTATTTCAGGAAAAGCACAGGCAAACACACACAGACACGCTTGCAAAATTACAATGTTTATATATTTTTTTATTTTTTTGTGAATTCACAGCTCACGAGAGGAGAGCGTTTCTCCCCCCCCCACCCCACCTCCCAACACTTCTCTCGCTTTCCGGGAAGCCACGAACAGCCGCCGCGAGCAAGTCGAGCGTAAAGCTACTGATGGACAACCACCCCGGCTGCACCCGGACCCCAGCATCTGGCCCCGCTCTCATTTTTTATTACAGAAGAATAACAATAAGCAGGTTGCCGACCCCGCCGTGAGATTTTGCCACAGTTCTCTAACAGTCGGTGCAGCGGATGCGGAGAAATTTCCATTTTTCTGCATGCATATTTAATTGAGTTTTGTCCCAGTGGTGCGGAAATGATTTGTTTTTTGCTCTCTGTTCACTTGACTCCTCTTCGGAGTCGCTAACCCTGATTAAGACGTTCCCGTTAATTTCCCAGCGCACACCTTTTTTTTGTGCATTAATGGTTCTGATCGTCTAATTAAAACTTCTCAGCTCGGCTGCTGATCACCGCTCGTTGTGCCTCTGACCTGAAGTTTTAATTGCCGCATCAGAAGCGATAATAATAATTTTGAGGTTCTGATGATTAAAAACAATGCCATTGCCAACTAGTTGATAGATGGGGGTTTGGGGGGGTGCGTCTGAGAGAAAGTTTATGAAGAGAGGGGAATTGAAAAGGGGACTTTTATGGTGGCTTTTCCATTGTGGGAAGACTAATGTACGTGAATGCAAATGTGAACTGCAGAGCATATGGGAATTTCTAAGGCTTCGTGTCCCACAGAGTGTTCCCGAACAAACAGATTTGGCTGGGATTGGGAATCAACTAGTCCCCGCCTCAGACCTAAATCTGCCCCTGACTGATCCACTTTGGAGCTCTACCCACTTAGCAGGTTTTCCAGGTACATAGTGATGCGAAATAGTGTTTCTCCTCATTTAGGCTTCTTCTGTTTTTGCTGTATTGTCACGTCTTCAGATCACAAGATGACACCTAATACCAAAGACAACCTGGGAAAGCACAAAATGTGGTTTTCAGATGATGATTTGAGCAATTAAAGGATAAAACTTTTGAAACAAGCTGGCCCTAGGTGGAAAAGTAATTGCCCTCTAAAATTAATAACTGGTTATGCCACCCCTGGCAGCAGCATCTGCTGTTTATGATGCGAGGCAATGAGTCTTTTCTTGTCAA
Source organism: Poecilia latipinna (assembly GCF_001443285.1). Taxonomy (NCBI): domain Eukaryota; kingdom Metazoa; phylum Chordata; class Actinopteri; order Cyprinodontiformes; family Poeciliidae; genus Poecilia; species Poecilia latipinna. The sequence goes on along the minus strand of NW_015112942.1, from coordinate 221,742 downwards.
TGTGGAGAAATTTTAGCCCACTCTTCTTTACAGAATTGTTCTAATTGAGATACATTAGAGACCATGTTAAATATCTCACTGTGATTTGCATCCCCACTTCAACTAGGACACTTTTTATAGCTGCTAAATTATGGACAAGCTGTTTCTTCAGGTCGCTGCTGCAAAACCGAAGAGCACTTTTGACCTTAAGGCAACTAAGTGACAGCCCAACATTCACATTCAGGATTTTTTGGGAGACAGCAGAATTCATGGTCCCATCACACAACTACCACCATGTTTGACTGCAGGTATGATTCCCTCCCCCAATAATTCTGTGTTAATTTTACACCACATATGATGTTTTTTGTTTTATTTTATTTTTTTAGTATACAGAATATTTTCCTGTTCTGAAGTCCAACGGTCTCTTTATTATTGTGCAATTTCTTCAGTATGAGCTATTCTATGTTGCTTTTTAATGTCTTTATTCTTTTGTAAATCTACAATTTAACAAGTTAAATATTTTCACACAGGGCTGCCTTGGTTAGCTCAGCTTTGTTTTTAAATGAATGAAATCAAAAAACTGCATTTTATTTATTCAGATTTTTTTTGTCTGCTGAAACATTTAAGTAAGACCAAAAAAAAGCAAAAAAAAAAAAAATCTGTAGGAGTGCAATGTTTCTTTTCACACCTCTACACTGAAAATGATTGGGCAAAGGCAAGAGACAAAAAGGAGAACAAGAGAAAAACCGATAAAGGCACATAAAAGGTGACGACAGTCTGCTTATTTTCATGGAAAGATAGTGGCACAGGAGGTAAAATACAAGAGGCACATTGTTCATAAAGAGACGGAAAGGGGGAGAAAAAGGAACCTGGGCTGACTGTTGTTTTGTGTCATAAAACATGCTGTTGATGAGATTATATGATACGTGGATTACTGTCAAAACAGAAGAAGTGAGCTGGTTATGGTATTCGTTAAAACGGTACTTTCACACTGTACACAAATTGCACCGATGATAGGAAATGATTCAGGCATGTGAGAGAGGGAGAGAGAGAGAGAGAGACAGAAAGAGAGAGAGAGAGAGAGAAAGAGAGAGAGAGAGAGAGAGAGAGAGAGGCCTTGCACCCAGGAAACTGCCACCAGCACATTTTGTTCTTTTCTTTTTTAACTCGCTTTATTTCTATTGGATCTGTTGGGTTTTAGCACAAGATCAATGCTTTGGCTCTAAAACTTCTGCACAAACACACACAAAGCTTCATGCTGTAACCCCTCTATGTCCCACACATCTCTTTTATTATTAATCAGTTGCTTGCACATCTGCCTGCTTGTTTTTTTTTTTTCCATCTCTCCCATCAATAAAACACTTATTGCTTTTAGATCAGAATGTGACCTTGCGCGGTGTCTGCGGTTTTCCTGACCTTGAAGGACCCGTTTGGACTGTTTCGCTCCGGCTCAGTTTGCGGGCTGTTATCAAACGCAGGAGGCCCTCAGCCATGCGCCACGCTGCCGTCATGCCAGCGCAAAAACAACAAACACGGCACCACAGGACAAAGGCAGAAACAAAGGGGCCGCGGTGACGCGCTCGCCGACTCTGTGGGACAATAGGCTGAGGAAAAACAATGTGTATTTCGAGCGCAGATGGAGGAGGAAAGACACTGAACTTGAGGGCAATCAGGCAGGAAAGTTAAGATCTGAGGACAAATCCGCCCTCTGGCTTAATCACAAACAGGGTAATTATGGTTTTTCCAGAGCAGAGGACAAGCAATCTAAAATGGTTAAAGGGGAGTTAAAAAACACTGACATGAGTGACAAGAATCATCCTGACAGTGGCTCACCAAAACAGCCAACTTTTATTCAGTTTGCTGCTCAGGGTAATTTGCTGAACGCCGCGCGAACTTGTTAAAATTGTACATCAAATCTGGACTCCCAGCTGGCACCAGATGATGACTTAATTTGAGAGCGTGGCAGCAGGAGGGGAGAACTTTGCTTTTTAAAAAAAAACAAAAAACAAAAAAAACACACACATACTCTGGCGCGCGCAATCCCCGTGCCCTCTGCAGGGTCGAAACAGGGGAAATCTATTCTCGCCGCTTTGTCTTGAGAATTGCGTTCGGTTTCACGACACCAGAAGTGCAATTTGATAAGCCAACCGGCACGGTAAATGAGCAGACGACCCCTGTGTCCCTCCCCCCACGGCTGGCGCGAGAGCGAGGCGGCGTATAGTACAGTGGAGAGGGGGCTCGACGGTGCACCTCTCGAGGGCCCTTGAGCTAATATCTGTACAGATTAACTGCTTCAGTTGTATTTTGGTCACGGGGATCTCTCTTTGCCTTAGTGGCTTGTTGGGAGGGAGGAGGGGAGATGTGTGCTCATACAGTGTCAGTCAGACGGTGTTTTTTTTTTTTCCTTCCTCTAGTGCGAAAAACGGGCCCTGTTTGCCCAAGAGGTCAGGAAGACGGGCAATGCGTGTCATTGCGTGTTATTATTGTTATTTTTTTTCTTCCTCTTTGCGGGCCGTGTTTAATTCATCAGATTCCAGAACTTCCGCAGCCGAGCGAGCCTTCTTCGGCGTCCTGCGCGCGCGCGCACACTCGGCGCGTCAATCCTCCAGGGTAAACTCAGCACACGCTGCTCCATTAGTTATCAATTAAGACTGGAAGTCTCCACCTGGCTTACACACACAGACAAAACCGGCACACGCACGCGGCAATCTCCCTCCTCAGGAAGTTAGGCCAGGCTGGAGTGTGGGCGAGGGCGAGCGCTCGGCGTGTCCGCGCGGGTGGCACTCTTGTCCATGAGGTTAACCTTGATATGAGGCCCTGTCAGGCCTGATAATGTCAATCAATGACAAGCCCTCACAGATAACCCCTAATGTGAAGCCTAAAAAGCAAAGCTGTTTAGATCTTTAGACATGCCCTCCTTCAACAGCATATGAATTGAATTACAAGGAAATGAGCTGTGGCATTTCTTTAATAAGACTCTTAAGACATTTTGACAGCATATAAGGGCCCGTGCTGGTAAAAAAAAAAAAAAAAAAAAAAAAAAAAGAAAACGAAATAAAAGCACTGCTGACAAAGCCTTCTCACGGCGAGAGGTGTTGTGATGAGCAGATTCGAGTCACTCATGAGTGGAGTGAAGGAAAAGAGAAGTGGAGACAAGGAAAAAAGGAGTGAGGAGAAAATATTTCTTTTTTCTCAAACTACCGGAGACCTCTTAATTGATTTCCAAGGTTATGTTTCAAATTTGTTTTTCAGACACGAGGGCCATGTGAATGAAAGTGCACCTTGAAGGGATAGTTTTTTTTTTTTTTTTTCTTGAAGTGAGCTTCTGTTAAAAAGATTGTAAGCAGTTAATAGCTTACCTGCAGCAGACAGCTGTAATGAGCCGTTCCTAAAAGGTGAAGCTAACAGCTAGCTAGTCAGAGAGAGGTTGATACCAAAGCAAACTGCTACCAGGGTAAAACCATTCCTGTCCTACAACAGTCCAAGCAGTTCATGCAAAAAAAAAAAAAAAAGTTTTATGAACTTTTAAGTAGTCATCATGGTTGAATGGAACAGTTATTTACATAGAGACTGACGATTACATACACTGGAAATGAAGGTAGGAGGCGGTGCGCCACCTATGATCTTCCCATATGAAACACCCTCTGAGAATGAGAGTGTCTCTGGTTAGACTGAGCAGCTGAGACAGGATGAGCATAAATAAAACAGCATCCACCTAAAACTTAATAACAATTTAGCTTTTTACACAAAATTCATTTTATGCAAGACATTTAGTATGTTCAGAAATCTTGCCCCCCTCTGTGACTAACCATTACCTGCAGCCTGGGTGTTTAAAAAAAATCCTAAAAAGTTTTTTTTTATTATTATTATATAAATAAATCTTGGGGATTGGAGTTGCTTTACCACATTACAAGTCTATTCTCTCTTGGTATACTTATTAGCTTCAGCTTCTGGGAGAAAAGCAAAAAGGTATAAGAAATTTGCTTAGTCCAACTATTATCTTTTTTTTTTAAACTTTAAATCACTTTAATTTTATATCAGTCAGTTTGTTTGGAAACTTCAAAAACTTTGTTCTAAGAGAGGAAGTGGACAGCAGTTTTAAGGTTCCTGAAGTAGCTCAATGATGGCGCAGAGAGTGTTATCTACTTCAGGTAAAAAATAAATAAATACATGGTTGTGTTATTAAAAATCTAAACTTTCCCTTTCTTTTCTGTTTTTATTCCAACTCATTTGGATAAAGTCAGTCCAGTCTGTCACGTTCACAGAGCCTGCTGACCTCCCCTTCTCCATACTGTTTCCCTCCTTTTTTCTCCTTGAAAAGAGAGAAGAAGGCGACATTAACCCCCCCCCCACCCCCCTCCAACCCCTGGAAAAAAAAAAGCACGTATTTCCAGACAGGATGCCTGTGCTGACAACATCGATCCCTGGCTACCATTAAAACATTTGCTCTGCCTGACAGACTTTCCTCTTTTGGACTTTACATGCAGGAGAATGAATCAAAGGTGCCTGTTAAAAATGTCAGTCCGAGCTGCTTGTCTGAATGTCCAAAAGTGATCAAAGGAAGTCATTTTTATTGCTTTCTTCTGCAAATTTCTGCTCTTCCGCGTCTCCCAGCACTATTAAATTTTTGATCAAAATACGCTGTTTACGTGGCTACGAGGGGAAGCGAAGAGAACGAGTCTTCCTGCTCGTGGGATTCAGATTTTGCAAGCCCTGTGGCTGTGGCTCATATTTGCTACAACTTTGGTTTGCGATGTGCAGCTTTTCTCTGACAAGCAGGATGGAAATGACAACAGCATTTTCTGATCACACTAGACATTTTTAAGACTCTTCTACGTGTCTGTGCGGTTGGAGGCATGTGGGTAGCTGCGCAATCCACTGTATATGATTAAATACTGTATGTTGAGTGGCTTTGACCAATATTAAGTGTTCATGTGCATGTGTGCAGGGCATCACACTCAGAGCTCTCTGTCTGGTGGCTGCAGGTCACGTCAGTTTTTCAGAGAAACACGTTGACATTTTTCACACACTCGTGATAAAATGAAGAAGAAGAAGAAAACAATCTGCAGCGAGCGGAACAAAAATGTTGTGCTTTTACACAAAAAAGTTTGACGTGAGCTAAACATGACAGTGACAAGCTAAACCAGCAACATTTGTGGCTGAATTTGAAGGTGTGATAAAACAACACTCACATTAAAAAGGTGGGTGGGAATAAAAAAAAAAAAAAAAGACTGTGAAACGATGAAACAAGCAAAGCTGCTTTGCAGGGGAAAAAAATACTGTCTATTTTGGGTCTCAGTATACAAAAGGAAGTGCTGCTAAGTTGACTCAAACAAATAAATTTGCTTTTGATAAAACCACAGCGACTACTTTTGCATTCTACACCAACCCCACTTTGTTTCCTGCATCTTTATCTTCATGACTTGCCACATTTATGAGAAAGCCTCTCACTAAATTGTCGAGCACAAACAGAGAAGGGTTTTTAAAACAAAAAAAAAAACAGCTGCAGTTTGGATGTGATTCTTCTTTTATTATTATTATCTGAAAAGCGGCAGGTTAAAATGAAACTCGTGGAGCGTGCTCACCTATCCGCTCTGAAAACCAGCTGCCCGTTTTACATTTCTGCAACATTAATATTCCTCTTATTATTATTTTAAAGTGAAAACGGATACTCTGTTGAAGTGCAAATCTGATGAATTACGGGAGCAGATTGCTGCTATTAATTATTAAAACCTATTTTATAAATATTCAGGTCTGTCATGCATCTAATAATGAACGCTTTAGAGGAGGTTACTTCCTGCGCGCATCCTAATGTGTCAGAAATATCGCTTTTAATCACGCTCGTGTCAGCAAGCAAGCCAAGTTTGAGCCTGCCAACAACAAAAAATAAATAAATAAATAAAATAAATAAAAATCCACCGAATCAAGGAAACTCAGGTGGCCCACGACCGTGCTCATCACGGCTCTTCGATTCACGCTGGTTCAGGTGAGCCGGGTTTCTCTTGCCCCATCTGAAGACATAAGGAGAGCACCTCACCCTTCTCACTGTGGTAATTTGAATGGAGAATAATGCATCGGCAGCACTCTACCTTCTGGACACACCTAGTCCCAGCGCTACTGCTGCCATATGCTTTGTTGATACATATTCATAACACTTTCTCCCGTGTTAGAGTGTCTGTAAGCAACGGAGCCTAAATCACTTCGAGTGGGAAGAAAGAGAGGGGACGGAAAAGGAAAGTTGTAACGTTCTTAAGCACTTTAAATTCTCCTTGCTTCCAAGGTGCTCAAACCGAGGTAAAAGTATAATTAGAGGTCCTCTGGTGGCCTTTATGGGTACTCACAAGAGGCTATCAAAGTCGGGACGGGACCTTAAGCAGGCCGTCCATGCTCGTAAAGGCTCCAAAGCAGCTGAATTAAAATGATTCTTCAAAGATGAGTGTGCCAAATATCCTCCACAGTGATAAAACGGTGTGACTGAGTGTTGTCACAAACTCTTGATGGAAGTTGTTGCCACCATCGGTTTCATAACCTAATCGATTTAGGAAACAACTATTTTTCACAGAAGGCCAGACTGGTTTGGATAGTTATTTTTCCCACCAATGAATGAAATCAACATCTGAAAACTGCTGTACATTGGTTTGAATGTTATGTATTGGAACTCTAACATGGGTTGTAGGGCTCCCTGTGTGTGAAAGATTCATTAAGATACCTCACGTCCAGTAACAGTGAAATTAAAATGTATTTTAAACACACGGCAGCCATATTGGATTCTGAGCTTAGAAAGAAACCTTTGACTTTGAATTTCAACCTCATCTGACTTTCTGTTTTTCTAATTTGGAAATTTTGACATCTGAGTAAAAAATTAAGCTGCATATTTCAACTAAACAATGGATAAGGATGTTTTTTTTTTTTTCCTTTAGTGTCTTTTTAATACAAGGAGCACAATGAAAAAGTCCAAATCCTGCTTTAGAATATCCTGGCATGATACAACTACTTGAAGGCAGCAGTTTAAAAACTGCCTCGCTTCATTTCATCCAAATAAAACAAGTCTGGATGGTTGACAAAGCCTTCGGTGCTGCGTTCAAGAAGCTGTGTGAGTCAGCGCCAGTAGGCAGAGTTGGATAAACTGTCAGGTGGATGGTTTCGCTTTTACAAAATGAGTCGACGACAATGTACAACAACCTCCATACATCTCAGCAGCACTTGCACTCACCGGAGGCACACACAGACACACACTGTGGGGCACTCTGAGATTAACACTGTCAGAGCTACAATGATACCCCTTCATTATCTGCACACGGGCCCTCCTTCATGCGCTCGCCTGCTTCACTGTCCTCTCCACTGCTTCTCTGTGGAGGTAGTAATTACTAAAGCTAACATTTCTTTTCTCTGCGTGTCTCCAGTTTCCCTCCACTTCTCTGTCTTTTCGTTCGTTTTATGCAGTGCCTTGCCAGTTTTTTTTTTTTTTTTTTTGCCAATACACACACCTCCACACATCCACACACACACACAAGGAAAACAGTGAAGTGTGGATCGAAGCCCTGGTGTGACTCCCAGTGAAGCGAGAATATTTTCGGTGCCAAACGGATGCTCAAATAAAGACACAACGTGGGACCCGACGTTCAGCTCAGTCATCTGGGTCAAACACATCCAAGAGTGAGATTCTCACAGTTTAAATTGCCAGGTTTTCAGAGTATTTACAAAAAGAATGCAAAAAAAAATATATATATATGCTTTTATTAGAAAACCTAAGCGACAATTATTCCACTGCTGCTTGTTGACTATTACGGTTAAGATTAATGTAACAGTTGCAGGAGAAAGACATTTAGTCTTTCTACTTAAACTTCAGTAAAAATCTTAACTTAGGTGTAATTTCCACATTCCTTCTATGCAGAATTGTATTCTTTTTTTTACAGTTCTGCTTTTTCTAATGTAATTGTGGAAGTTTAACAAGCTGATTTGACTTTGTTAATTAGTCGAGCTATTTGCTCAAGTAGCTATTACACTAAAGTAATGGGCGGCACTCCTTCAGTGTCTTTGCCATAATTCTCTGGGATTTTTATTTTTTTTTTCTTGTAAGTGAGATAAAAATCTCTCGACCTTTTTTCAGCCAGTTACCGTCAGCGGAGGGTAACTGGTTGGGGGGGAGGGGGAGGCACCGGGACGTTACCTTATTAAGTTAACAACGGAAAACTTTACTGGCTTTGAAACCGCGACTTTCTTAAAACTTCGGTACCAGCAACTGGCCAACGCCTAACTCAGAGAAAAGCTTGATCTGCTACAGCAATATCTGTTCTACTACACGTTGTCAATGTAACAGGCTGGGATCAGAGGGATGTTCCCTCTTTCATGGCATTTTTCATTATCAACAATGCATGCACTCTTTAGCTTTCTTCTTCCTCTCCCGCTGGAAATATGGCTTTATCAAAGGTGATGGCTTGCTCGGGCGCATTTTCTCAAATGTCTTCTTCAGCCTGCCTGTTCCCAAGCCGCTCTCGGGCAAACGTCACTCAGAAAAACCGGGACAGATTTGATGGCGAGATCAAAAAGAGAGGGAAGGACAGTGAGGGGGAACAAGGAGATCGGAGGGAAAAGGGTGTTGGGGTGGGGGGGGGCGGGAGTTAGAACAGGAACGATACCCTCCTCCCTCCTCAGCGTCTGATACCAACGGGAGGGCTGAGGGTAATTCCTCCAAGCAGGGCCTGTGTTTTCAGACGCAAAGACAACAAAACGCGGAGCGCTGCCCTGAGACATCAAAATGGGCGATTTTGACTTCAGAGGGTCTTCAGATGCTTGAGGAGTTGTCAGAGTCGGGCCGTGGGGGACCGAGCGCGGAGAACAGAAGGTACCAGCAGGCTGTTAACAACCAGCGCGGGAACCACGCCAGAAAAGCCGTCTCCTCCCAAAATGCCAGTCGGCACCAGATCACTGAAGGCTTCAGCCAATCTGTAAAATCTCACCTGATCACTTTCATCTGTTGAAAGTTGAACAGCTTAAAAGTTTACCAGCTGCTCTGATGCTAAAAGTAAAAGAGCAAACTTAACACAAACACTTCAACAGGTGCCTTGAAAGGAGCAGCGGCGCGCTCTTTGAGTCACACAGAGATCCCCATCAGCGAATCAAAGACCTGCTACTTTCTTTTGGGAAGACCCGAGCTGTGTTGTGACACGCTGAGAGGGACGCTCGCATTTTCCTCCCCGTGTTGTTCTCGCTCATTCTTGGAGCGTTAGGCTCACTCTAAATAGCCCGGAGGAGATTAGGCTGGCTCATATTCAAATGCACATTTCTCCCACTAAAAAAACCCCCCGCTCCACAAGCCAGGGGCCGAGAGGAGGCCCGCGCAGGAGCCTGCGGAGGAACGGCGAGTCAGAGGGGATCCTGTCACGAGCATAAATCAGCTGAGAGGAGGAAGAGGAGACAGAGAAGAAGAAGTGAGGGAGAAAAGGCTGAGGTAAAAAAAGGAAAAAAAAAAGACAAACAAGTGTTGGCTCTGCTATATGGGTTTAGTTAGCTCCAGAGTTAGTGCATGAGTTATGGCTAGTGAAGGGCTGAGGGACGATGTATTTATGAGGGGACTGAGTGAGTGTTAAATCCCTGGTAAGAAATAAAGTCGTCCCTGAGCGAACGGGGGAAACATTTCACTCGGTCTAAGAGGTGCCTTGGAAAAAAATGAAAGCCATCTCTCTTCCTGAGGAAGCGCTGTTTAGTATTCCCCTAAATTGCTTTATTTCTTTTAAAAATGCTGCACAGCACATCCAGGCACGAGATTCCCACATTATGAAAGCTTTGGAGGGAAAATACCACCGTTTTATGGTATTTAGATGGGAATAAAAAAAAAAGTATAACATGGTATTTTTTATAATATTTTAAGCAGAAAAGCAACAACTACTCTCATCTCAGCTAAAACGATTTACAGTTATAAAAATGTTATCTATAACATCATCGAATTTTGAGATACCAAACTTAATTAAACATCTTGTAGCAATCTACTCTATATAGCAACACAAACAAGCTGATATGAGTCAGAGTGTTTGTCTGGGTGGAGCCGTAAGCCTTAATAAGCTTGGACGTGTTTCCAAACAGAAAAGTTGTCTTTGTTGTCTGGGACTTAAAAGTGTTCTTTCAACCAGCTGACTGACAGTGCACAGAAACAGTCGGGGGAGGGGCAGCACCGTGTTACATCACGCAGTCGTCTCTTTAAAAAGGCTCTAAACTGCAGGATTAATACGATGAAAACCTCAATATCCTAAAACTCTTAACGCTGAAACACGTCCAGATACCGAACCAGCACCTTTGAGTGTGAGAAAGAGCTGGAGTGAGCACACACTAACGCATGTGTTCACAACTCCAGGAGAGGAAAAGACTCTGATTCCTCTAAAATTGCATGCAGATTCGCCGAGGGATCCTTGGCTAAGCAGAGGCTGCCAAAATACATACTGCACTTGTTGCAGAGGAAGAGTTCATCCAGGAGTTTTCCATTGTGGTTTTTACTCAGGGAAGAGAAGTCACTTTCAATCCAAATATTCCTTATTATCTTTCTAACTAAATTAATATTATATCCATTCATCCAGTTGTGTAATTCTTGGGGAAGAAAAGAAAAAAAAAAGAAAAAAGAACACGTCGCATGTTAAACAGATTTGGGAGGCTAGAAACAAAGGAAGGCTCATGACCAGAGGAAGAGGAAAAGCTTAACGTTGCACATTGTGCACGTCCAAGTTTCACACAGACCCCTCTCCAAACCCCTGCAGTAGTAATAACAATTATTACTTAAAAAGGCAATATTTTTACATTAACTTAAAAGGCTATATCTTTTTCTTCCCCTCAAGCCTGTGCGGCCTCACTTACCCTAAGTATCTTCATAAATCAGCGGTTACTGTTAACATGTACTCCACAATTCAGTCATCAATCTCCTACCAGGTCAGAGTGAAAACAGAGGGGGAAATGTCTGCTTAGTAAAATGTCTCTCTCGTGAATGCAGCTACCACCACCCACTACTCAAAGACACACACACACACACACACACACACACACACACACACACACACACACATACACACACACACAATGTGTGCACAGAGCAGCAGCGTATAGAGCACATCAGTTAAATAATAAACACGCGCCCGGCACACGGCAACTGGAGCGATCCTATGGGACGCGGGAGCGGTTGCCAGATCGCCACGGTGATGCAAGCCAAATTCAATTGTCACTCTGCTGCTCCCATTTGTTCTCAAAACAAATAAACAGCGAAAGCGGGGAGTTGGAGAGCCGGGCCAACTTCTGCCTCCACGAGAAATCTCAGGCCCGAGCCGAGAGGCGCTCGGCTGCCTGAGACCCAGACGCCGGCAGGGCCACATGGAAACCTCTGTTTACGTTCACACACAGTGTGAGTTTGTTTAAGCAAAAAGGGGAGAAAACCAAATTGTACCACAAGGAGGATTATTCTTCTCTCCACGAGGGAAGAAAGAACTCTTGGATTTTCTTTTTTTTTTTTTTTTTTCCAACAATTGCTATTTACATGAGCTAAAAGTAGAAAATCCCTCCAGTGATGAAGCAGTTCATCACAGTATCAGCACCAAAACAACCGGATGGATTTCAAATAAGTCTGCTGACAACACCGTGACAAATCCGAAAAGATCTGAACTTTTTCGACTTTTTAAAAGTCATGTTTTAGTGGCTAAACCCAATAAAAACACCTCCCTAAAAAAGTTACTATATTTTAAAGTTGAGCTTAAAAAACATTCACCCTGATGGAATGTTAGTAAATTAAATGTTCTGTGCAAATTAGAGAAAATGTAATTCAAAATTAAAAAAAAGTAATTCAATGGACTTTTTATTAAAAAAAAAACAAAAACAAAACAAAAACAAAATGCTTTCCTTTGACTCAGAGTAATAAATGTGACACATTAATGGACAAGGCCTCACAGAACAAGTCAGACAGAAAAGTTAAACACAAAGGAACAGTTCAGCTCTAAATGTCTGAATGTGTACAAAAAGTCGCTAAATGTTTTCCAGAAAACACACATTACACCTGCTGTTTCCTGACTCTCACGTGCACCGTCTTTGACACCACCCACCACATCACTACACATGCGTGCCAACTGCAAATAGTAGCAAACTCGTTCACCAGTACGTAACACCCAACTTGTGAGTGTGCGTGTGTGTGTGCGCGCGCGCGCGTGCGTGTGTTTGTGTGTGTGTGTGGGTCTGTGGGGAGGGGTAAGGGTGGCGGGTGGGGGGTTAGAGGAAGGTGTGTATGTGTTGGTGTGAGTCTTACCTGGCAGCAAAGCGCCCTCAGTGCTCTGTCTCACCTCTCCCTCCTGCCCTGGAAGAATTCTCTCCACAAAGCAAGGCATTTTCTCCACAACTGCTCTCTGCCAAGGCTCTGCTCCCTCTCTCCCCCTTCTCCCTCCCTCTCTCCTTCTTACTCCTTACCTCTTTCCCACTCTGTCCTCCTCTTCTCTTGTCTGTCTCTCCTCCCTCCTTGCCCTCCCCCTCTGCCTGTTCTCACAGATGTCGAGGCTGCGCGAGTTTACCCACATTACCAGTAGGGGTCCTTCATCGCCCTTCTCCACCCCACAACCTCACGGGAGAACAACGCGCGCGCGCACGCAGACACACACACACGCAGGCCACTTAACGGGTGCCCTTCTGTCACTGCTACAATGAGAGCCCAGTGCAGCACACTCAGAGAGAGAGAGAGAGAGAGAGGCAGGGAGAGAGAGAGAGAGCGAGAGAGACAGGTGTGAAGTGGGTGGTGTGCAGCAAGGGCCGGCCCTCGGCCCTTTCCAGACCCGCGCAGCCCTGAGAAGCTCCTCAAGTGGGGTAGTACAGTAGTAGTGGATCACACAAGCTCACACACACGCATGGGGATATGAGCACACAGATTGACTTACGGCAGATCCCTCAGAGCCGGCAGCACATGAGGAGAGACAGACACTGTTTGTGGGCACACACACTTTCACTTGTTCTTAACACACACACACACGCACACACACACACACACACACACACACACACACACGCATTCGGGCGCAGATACAGAGCACAACTACTGCCGCCGCCGCTGTTGACAGTGATAACATGTGCTTTGTGCCTACTGTGTGTATGTGTGTGTGTGTGTGTGTGTGTGAGAGCGTGCATGTACGAATACACACGGCTGTGTTCGAGCAGATGCCTATCGTATTTCAGGTCTCTGTTCTGTTCGGGTTTTTATTTTTTTGTGCTTTAAAAAAAGAAAGCTGCGCTCATTGACACTGGCATGTTAGATTTGGAGGCTCTCGGTCAGTGTGCAGTGGGAAATTTCTAGTTTCTCTTCTAGTTGTGGGGGCAATTTTCACATCGCAATATCAATACTGGCCAATATTAGCTGTGTGAAGAATGCTGTACATCCTCTGTCCTTTGAAATGGGTAAAGAGTTTCCTCAAACAAGAGATTGTGATCAAGACATGCACCGATAAGAGCGTTGTGGCCAGTGTCTGATTTTTGACAATTAGTGAACACTCATTTATCATTACTGTGTATAAAGAATATCTAATGGCAAGAATCAGCCATATTACTAATGTGTACTAATATGCATGCCCAAAAAGTGATATTTTATTTCATTTTTATCACCAACTTAGTTATTGTCCTGATAAATACAACAGTATTTTGTCTTTATCATAAATTAGCATAAAATGTTCTAACATTTTATTGATGTTGTGCTCATCACAAAGCAATGTTTTATTAATCATGACTTCAATCCATCAGCATTTCATACTTTTGTGGATTTTACTGTTTAAACTCTTTTGCAACTTTTGAAGTTCGTCTGACGCGTCTTTCTACCGAAAAGCCTGATTTTGAGTCTTCTTCCAACATAAACAAATCTCACACTGAAGAGTGTGTTTGGCAAGTGGCAGATTTTCAGCTCGACCAACCTTGACCAGCAGTTCCCTCGATCTCAAAAATCCAGGCCTGCACTATGACAAAGTGTGTGATGCATTTACTGACTAGAAAAAAAAATCGTTCATAGGGTCAGTGGCATTCAAGCTGAAAGTGGGCAATTCAGTTGGCATAAGGAGATTGTTTGATCAAAAGTTTTGTCTGAATTTCTCTGTAGATTGTAAAAAAAAAAAAAGTATTTCAGAACAGTGAAAAGTTCAACAAACAAGCGAAAGCAGTAAAACAAAAACTGCATGGAACTTGATCCCTCATTTTTATCAAATATTGCCCAACTTTTATGGTGCTTTAAAATGTGGGGAGATTGCATGCCCTCGCAGGATCAGAACAGTAATTATCAAGCCGAGCGTGCATAAGGTCCTGTTTTTCCATTTATTGCTGCCTGAAACAGGATAAGGGTATCTACATTCAAGGCGTAATATCCCGGACCTGCAGTTGGTATCATTTGAACAGAGGGTGGATCGCCTTTATTTGAGTCAAACAAAACCCTCTAATGACACAAAAACAAAACAAAAAAAGTAGCTGGCGGTTTCAGCTTCCACACCCAATCAGGCCAGGCCGCCTTAAAAATGTTGGCAATCGGTAATAAATAAAGTAGGATTTTGTTAATCCAGGACACGGATGTTGGATAAAGCAACAGACTTTATTTGAGGGTGACGAGGTCGAGCTTTTACTTGTATCTGATCAGGGTTTGTGTCAGTTGCAAATCTCCCCTCACAGCAAAACTGAAATCAAATACAGGCTTTTTTTAGGCTGATAAAGGAAACCCGTGTGTATTTACTGGAAATAAGAATGATGCACTCGGTTCATCGTGCTTGAATGCAGCCCATGTATTAAATGTGGGAAGGAGAAGTATCACAAGGACATGTAAAACATACCTTAAATAGACTACAAATGAAGTCACTTAACACCCACTCGTTCCCTCACCACCCCGTGCTCTGTCTGTCTTCAACAAAAAGCTTGTGTATGACTGTCTCCCTCGCTCTGGTTCATAGTTGCCTTTTTGCTTTTTAAACAGACACCTCGCCTGTCTCTGCGTGGGAAAGCGGGGCACATTTATCCTTAAATGGCTCCTTTTGACAACTGATCTGTAAATACAAGCCGATATGCGACTTCCCTCTTTCTCTTAGCTTTTTTATTTTTATTTTTTATTTTTTTGCTGCCTGACTTTCTCCCTTTCTCCAGTCAGACACACACAGGCACGCACACACACAATATGAAGGTCTTCCTATGACCCCCCTCACACACACATCCACGCATTTAACCCCGCATCCCCCTCCCTAACTTCCCCAACTCCATTCCCTCTCTGCCACTATAAAAACACAAATATGCCATAACTCAGGCAGCGCTGCCACATCGCCTCCATCTTGCCCTGTACCGGGGAGGGGGAGGCCTCTCAGGAAGGTCACCAACAAATGGTTTTCCGATTCACTGCCCCTGAAATAATTTTGTGTATTAAAACCTGAATCTGCACTTTCTGGCCTGAAAGCTTTTCTAATTATTCCGGTGTCCTTGGGACAGACACAGATCCTTCACACGCCGGGGGAAACAAACTATAGAGCAACCACTACAGCCACAACCCCCCCACCCCCCAACACACACACACCCCTTGCCTCCACCCCATCCACACACACGCACACACACACACACACACACACCCTCCTCACCCCTTAGTGCCACCTCCTCCCTTCCTCCCTTTCTCTATCCCTCCATCTCCCCACCTCCTCTCTCCTCTGCTCTCCTCTCCTCTTTACAGCCCCCTCTTCCCTCCCTCCCCAATCTGTTTTCAAAGCGTGTCTGTCCTTTATTAAATTGTTTTCTTTTCCACATTATCAGTTGCCATGGAGACCTCATCTCTCGGATTATTTGAATTTCATTATATCTATTGATTTGGGAGCATTTCATCTTTTTTATTGTTTTTCTGTCAATTTTCGAAACGAATAACCATCTAATTTGCGTCAGCGCTGATTACGTTCGTCCCTCAATAGAGGTCGGCAGCTGCGCCAGGGAAACAAATCAATGGAAAAACATCATAAAACTCGAAAGTACAATCAACCAGGATATGGGTGACATTCCGTGGTTGCTGAAACGAAGTCATCAAAAAATATATACTTTTTTTCCCCTCCTCTGCGCCTGTCTGCGTGCGTGTGTGTGCGTGTGTGTGTGTATGAGGGGAGAGTGAGGAGGACACATATGTCTCTGGGTAGATATATTACTATATTTCAGTAGATAATATACTATGGTAAATTTCCATACTGATAACAGCCCCTCCCTGTCTGACTAAAACAAAAATTGCTTACTGTATCTAAATAATTTATGTAATTTTAGCATTTCTATATAAATTTTTTAATAAGCTGCTCGGAGCAAAGTGGCCATTAACAAAACACACAGCTGTCCAATGGGCTAAGCCCAGCAGATCAATTGCACTTTTTTATGACATGATAAAATGCTTTTAAAGCAATTTACACAAATATGGAAAAAATGACTTCATGGGCTTCATTTATTCATTAGGACGTGTATTAGCGAGAGAAGGGGAACGAGAAAATCTTACAAAAAGCCAGACAGGAGAGATCGTCTTGGCCCTAACTGGAACGGACTTGCTGCCCTCTCCACAAGGACATAAAGTTTCATTACTGATGCACGCAGTCAAAGGCAATTTAGCAAACACAGTGTGCAAAAGAAAACATCAGCATATTGCAAGTGTTCTTGTATTAGGGCGAACCTTGCTTGTTGTTTCCCCATTTTTATTCTTTTTTTTTTTATGGGGGAGCAAGCAGGTAGCGAAGTGATTAATCTTTTTTTTTTTATTTTTTTCTCCCCCCTCATCACCCTGACCGGTGTCACCCTGACCCAAAAGCTAAGTGGAGGTAGCCTCGCTCACTGGGATGCATGCATCCTGGCCTGCAAACTGAAGCCAAACTGAGAACTACACAGCAAGGCCCTGCAAGCTGAGCCTCAGCTTTAGTAGCTTATTATGGGGAGAAGCACCAACACATACACATATGTAAAAGGCGTCTGGATGGTTGGTGGTGGAAGGGGGGGGCAGAAGGGAGAGGGGGGCATTTAGAGGCTAATCTTATTTCAAAGCATCCTCTTCATGTGAGCCTGAGCTGCTCCTGGAAAAGGCTCCATGTTTGCAACACATGTCTGCATTCGACAAAGCCCGTCCTGCTCAGGCCTTTAAAATGGGGGGTGCTAACAAATTAGCTTTTTATATTTATTTGTGCGTGGGTGTGTCAGATGGGGGTTACAGAGGGGGGGGGAGAGATCTAATTTTCTAAGGCACCAGTTCTCGATCTGAGTGGAGAGGAAGAAAAAAGAAAAAGGCTAAATGTTTAGGAGTCACGATTCTTCTCCTGATTGCCCTGGCTGTCTAAGTTGTGCAAAACATGACCCTCCCCTCCCTCAGCCACGACAGAAACACGGGCGACTGGATAAACACTATTTTATGCACTGACTAGATGAATCGCCAGACAGTGATTACAGTCCTCCTCTCGCCCCGACAAAGCTCCACGATGCAGGCATATTCTGACACCAAACCGCACCGGCGCATGGTGTGGGTAACGCTGCAGGTGCCCGACACATTCGTCAGTGTCTCTCCCAGTCGGGTAAATATAAATATTAGACCCTAACATCAATGAAATGCCCTCTCTCCTGCCTTCTGTGATGTAGCTGACACAGGACCTGTTGGTCAGTGTTGTTGCTGCTGCTGCAGCAGGCTTTGTGCCGAAAGTTTGAGGATTTTTTCTTTTTTGCTACCCTTGCAGTTTGGGCTTCCCTCTCGCCAACAAAATAAAAATAACAAGCGCGCGACGCA
The DNA here is from genome assembly GCF_001443285.1 of Poecilia latipinna. Lineage (NCBI taxonomy): Eukaryota > Metazoa > Chordata > Actinopteri > Cyprinodontiformes > Poeciliidae > Poecilia > Poecilia latipinna. Next base: position 204,011 of record NW_015112942.1, on the reverse strand, counting down.
AACTAAACATTCCCACACAGCCGGTCGCTGCGGAGGCTGACACCAACATGTCGGACTCAGACAACGCATTACAGAGGCAGCGTTTAAAAGAAACACTGAGAGGAAAATCACAAGCCAAGACAATGTAATATATAGGTTCATGAGCAAAAGAAGACATTTTTGCTAACTTTTTAGCCAAACTGAGATTAGTCATGAATCATAAAGTGTGCTTTAAAGAACTTGTTTATAGCACAGAATAATTGAGGTTTGACTTTTCCATGATTTGCAACTTTTGAGGTTTTGTGTCTGATTTTGATGTCGACTTAGTGCCACATTTCACAATAAGAGTTTAAAAAAATCTTGAACTTTTAGGTGATCCCTTCTTCAGAGTAGAATTATCCTTTTTCAGGTGTGATCATTTCGTTTACCTTTGCTTTGCCAGTCAGATGCACATGAAAGATTTTGTGTCGTTAGCGGAAAATGATTAACCAGTCGTGGCATTTTCACAGTATCAGATCAGAATAAGCATTTTAGATTTTGAATTAAAGATGATCAAATACACTCCAGACTCATTGAAAGGTCACCTTAGTTTAGTGCCACTAAAACCTCCAAAGCAGACGTCAACTTTAGCATTATTAGCAGGTAACCGTGAGCTAGTTTCAGTATTCCCAGTCCCTACATATCTTTAGTATTTTATCTCTCACGCTTGAAGTACTAAAACTGCTTGCTGTTAAAAGACTTAAAAGTGACGGAGATTCTGTAATCGATTGTTGGACGAAAAAGAAACAATGTTAGCCGGCTCTGTCAACACAACAGTCTGACTCGAGAACCACTTCCCGGCTTTCTTCAAAATAAGAGCGATTTTGAGTGATACATTTCACTTCGAAGAGAAATACTGTAGCATTTCAAATATCGCGGCATCTTGTGTTATGAGATCTCCTGTTACATCCCTCCTCTACAGTAATTCATCTGCCTGGACCGTGCCCCAAAAGTGGTGCAGTAAACCATGTTGTCAGTGTCCGAGCTCTAAAAAGCCCAATTACAGAAGACCTCGACTGAATAATTTAAAGAGCATAATTATTGACCTCTATCTGAATTCCTCTGAAAGGTACATTAAGATATAGAAAAGCACAGGAGGTGGAAGAGGAACCGAGGGTAAGAGAGTGTGTGTCTCCCCAGGCCTCCCTAATGCACTCTCCTGCTGTACTCTAACTTCCTGTGGACCCCTAATGTGCCCACTGCTCACTGGCCTGATGAACACTGCAGTTAATGAGGCCCCTGTTACTGAAATGAAGTATCTTTGAAAAAAAAAAATCAACAGGCATTACTCTCAATCTGAATCCTGCCCACTTCAGTTTCAGACATTTTTTGACACAAGATGCACATTGTTTGGAAATCTGCAAGCATGCAGACATTTTAGAGAAAAAGTGGCCTTTGGTGATCTGAACCGGAATTAGAGCAGATCAGTTGACATAAGCAAAAACAAGTTGTTTTAATTGGACAGAATTAGAAAAAAAATATATAACATTTTCCAAATGTGTCTAAGTGTGGGGCTGGGTTCAGTGTTTGTGCTACATGTGCATGTCCGTGAATGTGGTCTTATGTGTGAATGGCAGGAGGCAGAGGGGGTGGTTGCTCGGAGCTGGCTTGAGGGGGGAGGATCTAGCAAGATGAGACCTTTTTAATTAAAGGAAAATATTTGTGTTTGCGTAATATCGCTGATGGAACCTGGAACAATTTAGAGAATTCTGCTTCCTAAATGGCTTGCTCTTTAAAGTGATTTGGGGTATTTCCAATCCTCTTTGCATACATGCATTTTTAAAATTTCAATTACGCTCTGCAGCTCTTAAGATTCACAACTTCTACGTGTTTTTTTTTTTTTTTTTTGTGCGAACACGACATTTCCTGCTACGGACAATTCAAAAACGAAAAGTGTTCATCTGCCGCAAGATGCTGCCGTCTCCGCTCTGTTCCAATCCGGGAGGATAGAGGGCAGTGAAATAATTAGGCGACTTCTGCAGTATCCTGAATGCCAAGGACATGTGGATTAAAGTATTAAAACAATCGCATTTCAGTCTTGAAATAGTCCAGTGCACGACTCAGCACCATGCGCCTCTGTTCAAGTTCAGCTGCCAGCTCCATAACGCCACAGGAGAGGACCGGGAGGAGAAAAAAAAAAAAAAAAAAAAAAAAAAAAAATCCCAATCCCATTAGCTACGTACATCTCAGCAGACCTGCTGTAAACGTGAGCAAATCTCACTGATGATTATCCCCTCCCCAAAGCTCTCAGATGATAATACATAATCGAACGGTGCAGACGTTTTCGGCATAATCACACCGTCAATTTGGGTTTCCCCCCCATTTGTGTCAGAATCTGCTCTAACTGGGGACACCAGAGGACACATTTACCCCACAGTTTTCTTCATTTAGAGAAGAGAGTCACCTACATTAGGGGAGAATTATTTAAGGAAATGGTTGAAGCTATTTGCAGTTTTATTCTATTTACCGAGCAAACATTTATCAGGTCAGTGGGGTAACATTTGGGAAAGTGGATGCTTGACTCAAAAACTCAGAGGTTAAAAGTGCAAAATTATTGAATTATACCAGTAACATGGATCTAAATAAAATTTTAATCTTGAAAACTTTTTATTAATGAGCTTTGCTAGCATTATTTGAATTACTCCTCATCAGCAAATGAAACAGATCCTTTGGAGATAGTAGATTAATTTTGTCAAGTAAGAAGCTCTTTAAACTGAAGCATGTTTCAGAGAATAGCAGGAGAAAGATAAGGGGAAAAAATCGAGGCAGTTTTCTAGAAAGAAAAAGTATTACAGTAATTTTGGTCTTATTTATTTGTAGGAGTAGTGTACACATAAAGAGCCCTTTTCCAAAAAAACAACAACTGGCAATAATTAAGGTGAGCTCTTGAAGAAATCTAAGCCTCTTAGCCCACCTTCTGCCATCTGTGGCTCCAATATGAGAGCTCTTACAGGTTCTCCTTTTTTCCCTCCTCCTGGAAGGAACAAGGAGTTAAAAAAAAAAAAAAGTGTTGCCTAGTCTGCAAGTTCACGTTACAAAGTCAACCTGCTCCCACAGCCATGCCATGAAGGTGGAATAAACCATCTGTGACAGAAAAAGGAAAAAAAAAAACAGGAAGCTGAAAGAGCAGAATGAGAGAGAGAAAGAGAGAGAGGGAGAGAAACATGTGCCCTTCACTCTCCCCACAGTAAAGACGCTCTTAACCAGGTCTGACAGCTAACAGATCCTCGGCAATTGGGGTCAGTTAAAGGAAAAGTAGCTCAAGTTTTCTTGGGGCTTTGGCTTCATAGATGTTGAGGAAATGCTGCCCACTGCAGCATCAAAGGGGATTATAGGGACCGGGCCATCTGCCATCTGCACCAGAGTAAGCCTGAGCCCTTTTATGTTTCTGCTCGCATGTTTGTGTGTGTGTTTAGCGAACTGAAGACGGCGAGACAGAGACAGTGTACTTTTAACTTAAAAGGGCAGCAGAGGTGGAGTGGGGTGGAGTGTGTACTGGGGTGACAGCTTATTTAAACCCAGGCTGAGAGGGGGGTGGGG
>NW_015112942.1:168787-196178 GCF_001443285.1 Poecilia latipinna | reverse complement strand
CATATGTTGTAAAACTAATTCCGATTGAAAGCTCCAGTGGCTGTGAAAGCAGGCGTTCTTTCTCTCTCTTCTACTTTCACACCCGCGTAGACACAGTTAAGCACAAGAGAGTAAAACACCCACACACACACACACACACACACACACACACACACACACGCACAGTCTACAGTATCTCACCTTAACAGACAAAAACACACATAGGCAAACGGTCTACCTGATTCTCTCGATTGAGGTGGTTTTATCACATTTGTTAACAGTGTGTGGTGACACATAACGTGTTAGAGTAGGGACAGCGACGAAAGTGATTCGGGGAGCACGTGCTCGCGCGAGCCAAAGCAAAGGTGACAGTGAACGTATAGTGTTGTAGAGGAGTCAATTAGAGTTAATAATGTATCACTCTTTCAAATGTTGCATTCATTTGTTCACACTTAGATAAAGCTAGCAAAAAAATAAATAAAAAAAAAATAGGTTGTACCGGGTGTGCTGAGCAGACTACGCCACATTTACATTATCGTCCTTATACATCGAGGAGCGACGTTCCGCTTGAGCGGTGGCGGTGGAGTGACGGGCTGCGAGGTGGGAGCCGATGGGGGTCGGGGGGGGTGAGAATCATGCCTTTCAGGCCCAAGTATTGCCAGTCCTCAGGAGGTCTCCCCCTCTAATTACAGAGTGGGAGAAAGACAGCTCTTTGTTCTACCCTTTAAAACGTTAATTGATAAAAACCGAGCCGGGGTGGAGGGTGATGCTATGGGCAGATAAAGGTGGGTGAGATTATTTTTGGAGCTTAGGGTCCTTTTTTTAACAGGACGCACTAATCCTGTTAGACGCCGTTTTGCTCCTGCAACTCTTCCTTTCGGAGTCAGGCTGAGTTGTAAGTGCTGCAAGCGTAGCACTTCTTCAGGTGGCAGAGAGGGCCGCAATGGCAAACTATGTCACAAAAACTGGCAAGCAATCACAACCTCGAAGAGGAAGTGGCATCTCGCTGAAATTCTGAGGAACCTTAATGTAAACCGCACAGGACTCCAAACCACTTGCATATTACAGAACATTAGTCGTCTTGCTTTATGCCTATTATTAGCCTGGGGTGAGATTTGTGTGGTACTAATGATGACAAGCAAAACAGTGTCTTTCAAAAGTGTTCATAACCCTTGAACCTTTTTACATTTTGTCAACACAAGCTTCACTGAATTCCATGTGGCTCACCAGCCAGATGTAAAAGTGACATGCAAATGTGTTCACACCTTTTTACTCTGACGGCTCTCAATAATATACTGAACAATTAAAAACATTCAGAAATCCCCTAATAAGTTCATTTGTACTCTCATATCTATTGCAGCTCTGAATCGTCCACCACCGTCTTTCACTGTGGGAGTGGTGTATTCGGGGGGGAGGCACACTGTTCGTTTACCACGACTCAATGGGTTTTTTTGTACGCAAGTCAAAAAGTTAAAGTTTGACTTCATATGAAGAGACGTTTGCCTTGTCACCTAAATGCCATTCAGCAAATCTGAAATAGGAATTTGAATGGCCTTGCAAAAAGGTTCTCTTTATTTTGTCACTTAAAAAAACAAACAAACAAAAAAAGCAGATTTGCACAACCGCTATGCTGTCCTGTCAACAGCTTATCCTACATGGGGTCGAAACCTTTGCAGATCCAAAGTCTGACCTGTCAGTTTAGGTGGACGGTCGTGATTTGGTAGGTTTGTAGCTGTGACCTGCTCTTCATTTGCAGTTCATTCAATGAACAACTTTCTCCCTGACCTATCTGTTGTGTTCCTTTGTCATTGTGTTGCTGTTTGTTTGCTAATCTTCTCAAACAAACCCCTCAGGCCTCCCCAGAACAGCTGGATTAAAATACACACAAGGCAACTGGCTGCATTCAGTTTAATTTAGGTATTTGATACAAATGTGTCTGTGTTTTGGTCCACTGCATGGAATTGGCGTAAAAGTGTATACATTTTCCAAACATAATTACTTAAAGAATAGTTTTCACCTAATGATGGTGTGAAATTGGGACTGACTTTGTCCGTTTGCTTTATAAAAACAGTGAGAACAATAAGTTCCATTTCTATTTGTGCAGGATTGGCCAATCTTATTTGTCAGCAGTTAAGTAGCTGTAACAGGCTTTGCCATGACTGTAATCTGCTTCTGCTCGTTTAGGCTACCTGGAGTCAACAGAGGCTGAGAAGTGCTGCTACAGTGGCCAAATGGAGTCTGAATATGTTACAGAGGCAATTAAGCATGTTGGTGTGTGTGCACGCACACGGCAGTGTCAAAGGGGCTTAGCCGGGCCAAACACGCCTCATTGAAATGTCCATCTTAAAGCCACCCAAGTTCCTCATCTCCCCGCCTCCCGCCCTCCGACAACCAAGATGCTTCAAGACTGTCAAAAGCATTTTCCACAAAGCTGAGGAGGGGCCGAGGAGAAAAAAAAAAAAAAAAAAAAAAAAAAAAAGGACCTGCTACTACTGTCACACGCAAGCTCGCGCGTGCACACGCACACAGTCGCTAGGCTGTCAGGTAAATTAGATCTGAAAGCTGACAATTTCTGACCATATTTCCTTGATTATTTCAAACAAATGCACACCAGCCGCTCTAAGGAGATTAAAGTGACATAAAAGTCCCGAGTGGGAGGAGGGAGGGCAGAGAATCCAGGTCACCCCCATTTGTCCCCCTGCCTGACAGCAGCTATATCGCTATCCAATCCAATAAAAGTCCCCCCCTCCTTTTGCTTTAATTAATTTTACAGCTAGCTTGCTTAATTACTTTCAATCAAAATCCTCTTGCCATCACAAAATTAGAAATGGTTCAACTCCATTAGTCTAAATTCTTCATTTACATACACAAAGACTGTCAGCTCTTGCTAAGCAAACGGCCTCCTGCTTGATGAGATTGTTTTTTTCCTGCACACTCTATCACTCTCTCAGTTACACACATGCATGCGACTGTGGTGTTCTTTTTTTTTCTTCTTTTTTTTTTGAAAGGAGAAAAGTAGCATTAAATTATTGGAGCCCCCTTTACTTAAGACATTCTCTACTTAATCAGAGTTCAGGTAAGCCGTGGTGCACAAAACTGATTAGAAATCCACAAATGCCGCGTCAAAACAACACTCCTCAACCTCAATCAATGCGCCGTGCAATAAACGCTGCACATAGCGGGTACGCAGAACTATCAAACTAACTCTTCTGATACGATTACAGTAATCTTACATAAATTTGGATTTGTTTTTAAGTAAGATGCCACTAACACCACTAAGACAATGGACAAAGCGACCGGATTTTCAGTGTGACGAGGGGCCCTGTGCCCTGCTGGCCAATCACTTCTACTTGGCACGCAGGCGTCCTCTCCATCACGCACACACTGCCCGAGGCCTTCACATCATCAAGAATTAAGGACATGCAGATAGGGTTTGTGCACTGACCAAAGTGAAAACCCGAGTACACAGTTCCACTACTACTACCTCGTGTCTATGTGTGCGCACGTCGCCTTCCCCACACTACCAGCAGCATAATTAGGTCCAGAGATGAGAGCATTAAATTGGTATAACACACTCACGGCTGCAGCACACTGCTACAAAACGTATCGATGGTAAACGTACATGTTCGTCGGCAGTGTCTGCCGGTTGCTTCTCCCCGTTGCAGTTTTGAACCCCTTTTTCTACCTAAATGTTGCCATTTCACCCCTTTCACCTCAAAGCAAAGCATTTAGCACCTATGCCTATTTAGCATTGAAGTCAAGTATTTATTATGAAGGTAAATGACCATAAAATGCTCAAAAGCTCAATTGAATATTATTATGAAAAGAAAAAACTTTGTATTACACTATATTCCCATTTATGGAGGTCTGATCAATTTTTTGTTCAGTTGTGTCCTATTAAATATGATGGTTTATGACCTCTGGTTAAACCTAAACAACGCTGAGCGAACCCCCACTGATAGATATTATTCATTGGAGTCATTAAGCTGCACTGCCTTCCTGCAGACCAACTGTGGAAGATAGAAAATTACTTTCAATTGTCGGTTGTGAAAGGCCAGTGGAGGCATTGTCAGTATGAAACATCCCAATCCTGACGAGCAAAAAAAAAAATTACAAAGGTATAAAATAATAATCAGCGCCATTGATAGCACTTTTTTTTCCTTTAATTTAAAGATGTAGCAGTCAGAGACTGGAATCAGTCAATTATTTTCCTTGACTGGCATTGATTGGTGATTGGCAGGTCAGATATCAAAAATGTGATTTCTCTGTGTTTCACCCCAACAAATTCAAAGCCTCGTGTCTACGGGATGTAATTTCTAACTGGCAAGTCAGACCTCAAAGGAAATCAGTATCAGAAAAGTCCTGTCTTAGAAAAACATTATTTAAAGCGCTGACAAAAAGAATGTAAACAACTATTACAAACAAACTAGTAAAAAAAAAACAATATTTATAAGAATAAAGAGTGAGTGGAGGACTATAAATGGGGATCATTACGGCCCGGCAGACTGACTACAATGCGGATCTGACCTGGCCTCTTTTACTCCATGTCTGCAACCACCGGTTTCCCCTGCCCTCTTTAACCAGTCCCCATTAACACTGTTAATTATCTAAATCCATCATTCTTGGGGTAAATGAAGACTGCCTCTTTAATTCAATTTAATAGGATCATTTTCCAACTCACGTTCACTTTAGCCCCAGCTGCCCGCCCACCAGTCCCCCCACAGTGTCCCGTTCCAGCCCCCCACCCGCTGCCCCCACTTCCCACTGCATCTGTGACTCCTTTGGCGGCATCTTCCCTGGTCTGGCTGGGAGCGGGGGCAGAGGGAGGGAAGGAGGGGGACGTTTGGCTTGGTGGCAGTGACGGACCGACGGGCTGTTGATCTCCCATGTCTTGTCTTGGCTCGGCTGGTGGCAAGCAGCAGTTCTGGGTTCCCAGTCAGCCGTGCACACAAACACTGACTGACACGCACACACAGACTCAGACTCGCAGTACCAGCCCTGTTCACCGGGGCTTGGCTAATCCTGTCACATCAGGCCACATTGGCTGAGCTGAGGTCTTTCACAGCAACACACACACACACACACACACACACACACACACACACACACGCACGCGCACACGACTACCCCTCCACACTTCTTCGCCGACTCCTCTTACTCACTTTCACTCTGTCTTACCTTTGTTCATTTCACAAAGTCACAGGGGCTGCCAGTTACTGCCTGCGATTGGAGGGGCGGGAATGTGTTCCAGCAGTAATATTAGAGAGCATCTTACATCTAAATGAACATACATAGAAAAAAGGGCTAAAAAAATAGTCACATCAGAATTTTTTTTTTTTTCATTTATTTTGTGTGAGCCAGCTTAAATGACTGCAGCAGACACGTAAGCATGTCATACATGTGTTGATAAAATACACAGGTGTCATTTTTCCTCCTTTATTTTCATGGTGGTGCCAGTTTCAAAAACAGTTTTCCCATGCAACCCCCACCGTGAGCATACGTCTCCTAATCTGACTTTAAATCTCGCTTTCTAACGATCAAACACAAGTCAAGTTTTTTAATAAAGACGCTGTCAAAGTAAATTATCGCAATTATTACTACAACACGAGTGCTCCGTCTCTCTCTTAAATTCTCCTAAGAATTTGTTAAATATTAGCTCCTCTCATCCCATCATTCAGAGTGAGGGTAAATTCCCCCCGTCTCCACGGCACACCAATCCAAATCTCCCAGGACTAAATCCACTCAGAGCCACACATGCACACACAGGAGATGCTGCGTTCCCCCTTTTTTTTTTTTCCATTTATATTTCTGATGTTCCCAGACGCTCGTTCGCGACCGACTCTGGGAGAGATCGGGATGATTTTAGCCATGATTTAATTGGGTTTGTTAAAGGGAGATGTCAGCACAATGGGAGACGAGCCCTCTAAATCCACCATGTTCGCCCAAAATGCCCAGATGAGATAATCACCGGTGACGTCTACGAAAACACTTATTATATTTGCCCATCGCCTGGCTGAAGCTGTTAAAACTCATCAGTGTTATTCCTGCCTTGTTTTTCTCTCGCTCTCTCTCTGGGAAAGTAGCTTAACTTATAGTCAGAACTGTCACCTCTTTTTAAAGAGATAGCGCAGCGCCGCTGTGGATATGGAAAAAGTTCACCAAGAGGAAAAAGAAAGGGCAACGGGAGCTATCGGGTATCTACTCAATACTCATTTTGTTTCCACCCAATACTAATTAAATAAAACATGCGCAACTTTTTTTTTATTATTGGTTTTACAACAAAGCCAAAGGAGCATGCAAGTCCACTGTAGTTACACATGTGAAATGGGCATGTTGGTGACAACAGGAGATAAAAAAAAAGAGAAAGGATCAATATGAGTCTTTCTTATAGCTTCACTAATTTTAAATCTAAGCTTTATTTAACCACAGCACATTGACAGGCCATTGTCATCTCTAAGTAGCAGCAAGGTGCTTAAAAGCACTATTGCTGCACAGCAGCAGCAGTGTGACACAAGCTGTTGACTGTGCGAAATAAAAGCAGACCTCAGTTTTCCCTTTTAAAGAAAAAGATAACACATTGAGCTGCAACACAGGTTTCCAAAGTTTAATGGAATACTTTTTTAGGATTTGAATGCAGGACCTGAGTTAATTTTGGCCTCACCTAATAACCTGTCCCCAGCTTGCCTAATAACTCAAGTAAGTTAAATATAGCTGACAACTTATGTTGGTGTTTTTCTCCTCCTGCGTGAGTCATCAATTTCAACACCTCTCACAAAGTATACAGTGAGCTTTATAAGGCTTATTGATGACAGCAAATAGAAAAAAAACCGATCCCAGTCTGGATCTGTTTATCTTGTGCTCCACCTTTTTTTTCTTTCCATATTTGTATATAAAATTCATTTTTGAAAAGTTCTTACTGTGCAAAACAGACACTTGTGAATTTTATGACGTTTTCCTACCCTCTAAAAGTTTGTTGGGGGAAAAATTATATATATATATATATATATATATATATATATATATATATATATATATATATATATATATATATATATATATAAAAGTTGTTTTTTTATGCATTTCCATATAAGCATTTTTAACATGTTTAGTGTGGAATGTTATGTAAAATTGGCAGTATCTTTTTGTATCTTTTTGTTTATAGTTCTGACCATTAAACAAAATAAAGTGGACTTTTGAAAATTTTATAGAAAATATTAAGTAATTTTTTTTCTATGTCGTACATTAGAAAACATCTACACTTGATGAAAGACAATAAGTAATAAACAATAAGACATAAAAGTTAGAAAGTAATTCAACATAAAAATCTAATTCCATATTGAAACGGAGTCAAGTGCATTAAAATAATGAAAATGGCACAGATTGGTCTATTTGATTTTACTTTTAAATGACTCACAAAAAAAAAATCGTTGCTGAATAAACACTCCCAAGACAAAAAAAAACATATTTTAAATTTGATTCCCTGAACAAATAAGTCAGTTTGGGTCGTTCAGCAATAATGCAATTCTGACATGTTACTGATGAAAAAGGCTTGATGGGAAAAGGAAATGGTCGTACCTGTACAATACATAAATCAATTAAATGCAATACCTGCGATGGAAAACTGAGATATTTAGGAGATTTGTAAGGCCCAGAAGAAACGCTGCCAACTTGGCTAAATGTGGTGAGATGAGTGTATCTTTAGCGCAGGGGGCTAACCCCTCAGAGGCAAGGGTCAGCATATGAAAGACGCAGGTTATCTGCCTCCCGACAGGATATCCTCATGGATCAGCAGCGGAGGATGTTGACCCGCCCAGTTATTAAACAGGCTAATCTGTTCAACATGTCAATGTTAGCACTTTTAGTTGTGATTAATAAAAGACGACCCCTGGAGTGCTGCGTGTGCTTTTTTCATCGCCTCAGGTTGTTTTCATTTGCTTCTTCTTTTTTTTGTGTGTGTGGTTTTTCCTGTTTGGCAATTTAACAGTCCTTTTTCTCTTCCCCCCCCATATCTATTTGAATAAACACTCTTAATTATTAACTTTGTTGACAGAATTATTATCCTCAGTGAAAGCTCTTTTAGTAGCTCTCTGTGTTTCTCCCCTTTTTTTTTTTTGCCAGTGGCAAAGACTGACTGAGGTATTACAAGGATTCATTAAAGCAAAGGCAACTTTATATTTTATAGATAGGGAACAATGCAAATGTGATGCCTGGCTCTGTGGCCATTTAAGCAATGTTTAAAATGTATGGCCCAGTGGCTTTTTCACAGGCTGGTAGTAATAGAGCCGCTCTCTAACAGACTTGCCTCCTAAGTGCCTGGTGCTGTGTCTTAATTTGTAATCTAGTCAAACCAATTGTCCGCTAGCTAAAAAGGTCACAGAGACAATAGACTACACCGCCTCCCACAATGTAGGGAAAAAACCCAGAGAGTCTTTTTGTAGCTTTTTAACCAAAGATGTAATTAAGACACCTTCATCTTTAGGGGTGAAAAGGGCACCGACGAGCGCCTTCTGGAAATGCAGCGAGAAACTTAAGCAGCACAGGAAACGTTCGCTCAGACTCAGCGTTCGCTTAAATCAGGTTTCCTTCATGTTCGTCATGCAACAGCTTAAGACATGTTCAGACTCTATAGATTTCACAGTCATTCACGTTCTTTTTATAACATAAATGGCTGACGCTTATTGTAGATTTGAGAAAGAAAGCAAGAAAAAAAAGAATGAAAGATTGAAGAAGGAAGGACGCAAGGAAGAAAAAAAAAGGAGAGAACAGACAGGGGGAGGAGAAGTAGGACACAAGAAAGGACAAAAGGATGAAGGAAAATAAGGGCAAAATGTATGGACGTAAAGAATGAAGAAAGGAAATAGATAGAGAGGTAGTACACAAGGGTGGAAGGACGAAAGGTGGGAAGAAAAGATATGAGGAGGGAGAGAAAAACAGGCACAACAAAGAAAGGATAGATGGACAGAGGGGGGAACAAAAGGAAGGAGACAAAGAAGAAAGTTAGAAATAAGCAAGAACATAAGGAAGAATAAGAAAAAGGATTTGTATGGAGAAGATATTTTTGGACAATAAGATTGTCTGGAAATAAAAACATTTTTCCATCTCTTTTTTTCCCCCCCCAAATTAATTAAAGTCTGGAAAAGACTGGAATCCAACGCCAGACTTTTCCAAACAGCTATAGGAACTCCCTTGTCTCCGTCACCAAGTATCCACCAGCTGCAGCATCCCGATTCTATACATTGTAACCCAACAACTGTGGCAAAGAGAGCTTGTTGAGTAAAAAAAAAAAAAAAAAAAAAGATACTGAGTGATGCAAAGCAACACGGGAGAAGGCAGAGGGGGGACTTAAAGGACGTGATTTATCTGGGCTTGATTGCGTGTTAATCGAGGTTACGTGTATTAAGTGGAATCTAATTGGAACAGACACTGGCAGTCTGACAGATCGACATGATGCAGATGGATTGAGGTGGAGGGGGGATGAGAGGGAGAGGTGAGGGAGACAGAGAATGGGGAAGAGGAGCAGAGAGGAGTAGAAAGGAAAGGAGAGAAAACAACAGGGGCAAACGAATGTAACGGTTTCTTCACGAGCACCACCGAGCAGGAAGAGTTTTATGACACAGAACGTTAAAAAGAAAACGCGGAGAAGAGAAAGTCCTCGGCCGGGTCGTTCCACATGCGTCTCGTGATTGGTGGATAATGGAACGTGCAGAGGAGGACACACACCAGTGAGATCCTGAGTGACACAACAGGGCGCCTGGAGTTTGTCCTCCCCCTACAGTTGCCACAAACATCTCGTTTCTGCTTTATTGGTAACAAGAGTTTAAAATAAAAAAAGGAAAAAAAAATAAGAGAATAAGAGATCGAGTGACAGCTGCTGCATCGTTTCTCACCTCGACTAGGAGACGGGCAACTGTTCCCCTGGTCTCTCTGAGTCCTCACTGTTCCTGACAGGCGACAACTGTTTCCAAAAGCTCCCTCTCCCCAAATCTGAGGCATTTAGCCTGGAGGGATGAATGACGCTTTCAAATGTTGCCAGAGTGACAAATCATAAAAATGGACCACCTGTTCAGGTCAAGCAACTGCTAACTCATGGCTAATATACCGGGCAAAGAAGGAGAACTTTGTTTGTGGAAAAGGAAATTATGACTGCACACACACACACACGCGCACACGCACACACACACACACACACACACACTGTGTTCTGCGTGGCTGTAGATGGGAATACAAAAAGGTGAGTGACAACAATGGTCCCTATGAATCAAATATGCTTCGAGAATAGCAGCGGTTTTTTTTTTAGAGGTAAGTAACAATATCAGAATATATTAAACGCGGATCCCAACTTTTGTTTTTGTCATAAAGCGTCGAATGGGTTAATTTCAAATATTGATAAAAGAAATAAAAACAGAGTTTTTAAAAAATAATAATTTAATATTAACTTTCTTCAATGCCTAATTTCTGATGCACACACTCCAGCCAGGTAGGGGGCAGTAATGCCTCTGAAGTTTCTATACCAGCAGTAAAAAATATGACCTGTGCAGAGGCAGCACTTCAGGTCTATGTTAGTGGGAGCAAAAACAGCAGAAAACTACTTGATTAAAAGCTATTTGATTATTGGACAGAGCAAAACCGGGTTGTCTGTCTGTGTTTAAATCAGGTTTAAAAATACAACAAATCCACATAAAAGCATCACTTCTTCTAGTTGGTGGCCCAACACACAGCGTAGCAAGAACAAAAACTGTAAAGGGCATCATATATGCAAGAATGTCTCCAAAGAGCTAAATAAAAAATAAATAAATAAAAAAGATGTTTATCATTGGACTGTGGTCTGCAGGACACAGCAGCACTCAAAAACTTCACTCGTCAACACAAAATGTCTAAATCGTTCCCGACGTGATCCCGTCACAGCACAGAGACAGGGGAGTTGCTTCGGTCATCGCTCTGATTTGATCCATTCTGACTGTTACACTAATGGCATTAATAAGGGGCAAAACTGCTATTCTGAAACCGAATTTTGCTCTTCTTCATTTGGCCAATTCTCTTCCGACACGAAAGTCTTCGCAGCTGGAGGGTGGGCGTGAGTTTGCGTGTGTATGCGTGTGTGTGTGTGTGTGTGTGTGTGCCCTGCTATCATCCAATGGATAGAAGGTCATCTCTATTGTAGCATTGATGGATCGCAGCATTTTGCAATAGTCAAAAAACAAAAACACAAGGTTTTGAAATGCGACTCCCCTCCTCTGACAGACGAAGTCGCATTCACCAGATGGGTGGATAAACCGAAAAGAACGGCAGACATCAGGTTCTTAAAAAATAATGAAATGAGCACTGAATTAGGATGAATCCACAAAAATACCCCATAAAAGTTTATGGTCCAAGTCTAATAAAACAAATTTGTCCTTGAGGTTCATATTTATATTACTCTACATGGATCACTGCAAAGTCAGCGTGCATATTTGCTGCATGTTTGTGTTTAACGCAAGTATGCATGTGTGTGTGTGTGTGTTCAGCCCTCATCAGCTGCTAACATTGAGAGGATGACACTTTGTGATCAAGGACATGAATATCTCATTGATTTTTAGGGGCCAGCTTAACTATCCATTCCAATTGATTTTTAGCTTTGCTGGGTGTGCGAGTTATGGCAGTTTTAATGTATCATCTGTATGTGCACTCATCGCCCTGCTGCAAAGACAAGGTTCACAACAGGCTGTGGAGGAAAAACAAAAGCATATACAGCAGGGACTTCATCCCTTTTCTCTTCTATTTTAACTTACATTTCAAAGAAAAGGAGCAATATGGTGGGAACACGCTCTCTATCTCCAATATTCTGGCCTCTGTAGAGTATCTAGTAGTGACTAACAGTTTCTTTTCATCATCATCATGGAAAATCAGACCAGTGCTGTCGAATGAGACGTAATCCCCTATAAAGCAACAGTTTCATGCCAGTTTTGCAAGGGACTGCTTTGCAGAAAGGAATAGAAATTTCAACAGACATCCTGCAAGCTTTGCCACAAACCATCGCCACAAAAGAAAACACAGTACATATTTGTAAGACTTTTTAGACTTTTTTTTTTTTAGGCATAATTGCTTACAATTAGAGAAGTGCTGCAATAATACATCAGATTACAGTGGATTAACAATTCATATCAACTATTAATAATCAATGATTTGATGATGTAAGAGACAAAGTCAGGGCAATGTGATCCAAAAGGCGATCTAAAGTCATCTGTCAGGTAGAAAGTCATTAAAATAGAGGCTCGTTTTCCTGTGCCAAGCTTAGGTTTCACCGTGCCACGGATACATTTCTATTCTTCGCCGACGTCCCGCGTTCTCATATGATATCATCTCTTTTGAGAACATCACTCTCGATGTCTGATGTGTTTTCGTCCAACTCAAATTCATTGCTTTCTTTCTTTCTTTCTTTTTTTCTGCTCCCACAAGCGGTTTGGATGAAGCAGCCCTCTGTGTGAGGTAACTCTTTTGTTGGGTGAAAAATGGACTGAGTAAAGCACACTTTACTCCATCTCCGTCCTTTAAAAAAAAACAAGTCTGCTTAATTAATGTTTTACAAGTGCCGCTGTATTCTTGGTAGAAAAAAAAAAAAGCCTCTATCAAAGCCGGCAGGTTCAGATTACGTACGCTAATTGAAATTCTGAATTTCTAAGCCAACTTCTTTTTTTTCCTTTTACCCCTCTCTCCTCTCGCTCCTTCTCCCTTCTCACACAATAAAGCTGAGCGTTTTGCAGTCCACAAATGGCATCAAATCATCTAAGTAATATGGGCTTTTCTATTTTTTATTTTTTTTCCTGTATTCTCATGTTCTGCTAGTGGGTTCATGAGACAGCTTAATAAAGCAGTAAATGCTTGGGGAAGCCTGAGAGCCCCACCACGTTGGCGCGTGCCCGCGTGTGCACGTGTGTTTTACCTCCACCGGGGACCTCAAAGACGGGAGGCAAAGCCCTGGTTCCACACACTCAACAGATTTTCCTGGAGAATAAAGACACTGAACAAAAGAGGATGACTAATGCCGCGACCAAAGCCAAAAAGTAAGACACTTATCCCATGAGTTGACATTCATGGAGCCCATATTAATGCATTTTGTACTGGATGAATGCAGGGTAATTTACAGGTTACACACGCGGTGGGTGCTGCAGGAACGAACGGTGTGTGAACAGCTGCAGGTGTGGAGAGCCTCCGTTTGGACAGGCTTCACAGACACGCCAAAAAGACACAATAGGGTGAAGCATAGGTTTCTATGCACTAGTGACAATGATCTAAGACGTAGTTGGAGATCGGATCAAGTTGGATATGGAGGAAAATCTTTTTTTTAATCTCACTTCATTCTCTGCATATACCTCTGTTGGCTTCAAAGGGAAGTGTTCAGCCCCTTCCTGCCATCGGTGTTTATCTAGAAAGGTAACTGTAACAGATGATTACATAAATTACAGAGTTTAAAAAAAAGAAAAAAAAATGTCACGCTTGATAACCTTTGTTCTGAGTTAATGATTGCTGCGAAAGAAAACTGCCTCTCTTTCTTTCTCTTTTATATTCACCCAAACTCCCTCCTTTCAGACAGGGGCATTATTTTATTGTCCTGTTTTGCAAGCATTATAACTTCACGTTCTTCTTCCCCCAAGGTCAGTTTCTAGTCAGGCCACATGCAGACTATTTACACACGGGGCTTTTTCAGGTCAGTTCCATTGTATTTACATCAAATAATTTTTGATAAGGGATGTAAAAGACCTATAAAACCGACATCATAAAAAGGAGAGGTGCAGCAGAAATAAGGACAAAAGATCAACGGCTGATTTTTTTTTTCCTCTTATCTTGGACACGTTGATACTTTTTGGGTCAACTCTTGTCACTTCCTCAAACAACAATCCTGATATTTCTTCTTTTTCTGTGAAGAAGAGGTCCACCCAATTTACAACTCTTGAAACAGCACACTTTGACACTTTTTCATTAGTTTTTTGCAAGTCGGGTATTTTGATTTGCTTTTTTCTAAAAAAAAATATTGAAACAACAGCACTAAAACTGGCT
This sequence comes from Poecilia latipinna, assembly GCF_001443285.1. NCBI lineage: Eukaryota > Metazoa > Chordata > Actinopteri > Cyprinodontiformes > Poeciliidae > Poecilia > Poecilia latipinna. Next base: position 182,165 of record NW_015112942.1, on the reverse strand, counting down.
TCTGATTCAATTTTTGTTGTTGGGTTTTCTGATATCCGAGCAAGCTTAATTCAGATAAGAACTGAAATGTCAAAAATTAAACGCATCTAATGCTAAATCACAGTTCGTGACCAGCAGCTGCTTTATTTGAAAAACTCTTGAACAAAGTCGGAATTTCAAAGATTTGTTTTGTCATTCCATCTGGAGCTGGATTGATAATCAGGGGTTTAAGATGAAGAACAAAAAGAGTCTAAAGGCTAAAAGCAGTGACGCTTTTTCGGTTAGTGATTCAAAACATTTGATAGACCAAACTGCAAAGCTATCACCTAAATCTACTTAATAAAACAACACATTTTTAAAAAAAATCTTTTAAATAATGGAATAAGAAATAAAGTTTGCAAACACAAACTTCTTCCCGCACCGAATCTGCATTTTTTCCAAATGTATCTAAACTTGGAAAACGATCCAATCAAATTCCAGACTTTTCCACACTGCACAGGAACTAAGTGTTGTGAGATTTAGTCCGACGGCTCCCCAGTTCAACCTGCAAAGCCAGCTCTTGTTTCATAGAGAAGTACCTCCCCTGTTATCTCCCCAGCACTATAATCACTTAACAAAGACTTGGGCATTTGCACAAATTAAAACATCAATAATGCATAAGTGCTTTTCAGTTTTGAGCAATAGTGTCCCCGGATTGGGATGAAATACCCCTCTCTGCCAGTGGAAAAAAAAACTCTACCCCTGCATCTCCTGTTCCATGAACAACTTAAAGAAGCAACTGTTTAGCTGAGAGCAGCAACCCCGACATCCCCCCACCTCCAGCCCCCTCTGTTCAGGCTGTGGTGAGCGTTTGGGATCCACTCTGGTGACAGGACAAAATGGCTGAGGCCGAGTGGGATGCAGAAGTTGTTTTAAAGCAGCACGCAGTAAGTGGTGGTGGTGCATCAGTGCAAACAGACAACACCCTCAAGTTGCGCAGCGTGGCATCCTTCCATAAACAACACCACCGCCGCGTCCCCAACGTTTATGATTTGTGGTCAGAACGGCAACGCGGGCCTGATTCCGATCCAAGTCTGAGTGTTTGCTCTACCCTCGCATGGCTAAATCTGCCCAACCTTAGTCTCTTATTTTCCCCAGATGAAAACACCAGACATCTTATATGGCTGTCAGAGAGGTCTGCCTGAAACAAGTTATATGAGAACACTACACTTGGACAGGGAGAGGAAGGGCGGGGGCATCATGGGAACGAGGCTTTGCAACACTTCAAAACCAGGATGCTGTTCAGGCTACTGTTTAATTTAGAGAGAAAACCTCCTCCATATTTATTGCTGCAGTTGTGACTGAAGTTGCGCTGAGTGTGGAGGAGTTAGATATCATTACCGGACTAGTAAATCCATGACCAGCACCGCCGCAGAGCCAGTGGAGGCCCAGCCATTCTATACAGATGGCCTCAAGGACAATTAGCGATAATGATTGGTTGCCACATAAATGAGAGAAACTCTATTTGCTGCTGCACTTGCTGATGATCACAGACGAAATGCCTCTGTTAATAATATGGATGGATGTTTTAAAGGAATAGTTTAGAATGTCTAAAGCTGCTAAAAAGGTTATAAGACACTAATTTCTTGTGACTTTCTCAGTACATTTGGTATAAACCCAGATTATCTGTCTCTGCAGTTGAAGCTAACGGCTTGTCTAAGAAAAGCCGAGACCACAGGAGACTTCTAGCATCTTAAAACTCATAAATACCTAAGTGGTTTATAGCGACCTATAATTGTCACCAAATTTGCATCAGTCTATTATTTACACAAAAGAAAAAAAAATACACATACTAGTAAAATGGAGGTAGCGTGCTACCAATTATCTTTCCCTGTGAAAAACACACCAAGTGTAAAACAAATAAAGCATTTCCAGAATAACTGTTTGATATAAAGTCAGTTGTGTGCTGTTTTTCATTGTTTTACACTGCTTTGCTTTTCTGTTTCATAGTTATTCGAACCAGAAACACTTTGCACTTTCTGTTTTCGGTACGTTTCAAACAGGAAGATCATTGATGGCAGATTACCTCTGATCTTCATTTTTTTGTGTAAACAGTTATCAACTTCTGTGTAAATAACTTCCAAATTGTAAACATGAAATTTGTTTGAACGTTCCTTAAATAGTGTTTCTCATAAAACGCTGTGATGGTTTTGAGACCGGAGTTGTTTTAAGGCAATAATGAGCCTAAAGCTAACTACCTGTTTCCTTCGGCCTCTGAGACCAACTTAACTGGTTTTGTACTAAATAAAGCGGGTTATCTACTGCAGTTAAGATATAACCTTGGGGAGTGGCAACTTCTCATGGAACAAAATATCTCTTTGATGTTGTATTGGCTGTCACCTAGAGACAGGAAAAATAAAGGCTACAAAAAAAAAAGTTAAACCCATATGCAGGTGGGCATATGAGGATGTCCACCTGCATATGAGGATGCATGCAGGTGTATCTGCGTAAGAAAAGTAGTTCTTGGTATGTTGACACATGGTTCCAAAAGTGTTAAAGACTCAAAATCATTGAAATACTTTACCTCATCACTTTTTAGGCACTAAGTAAAAAAGAAACAATGACAGAGTGACAGAGAAGACAGGAAGTACTGTGATAAGACTGCAACTAGCTAACTGCTCGGTGCTAAAGACGCTAAAGTCAGCATCTGCCTCGGGGCTTTGTACTGGCACCAGACTAAAGGACTATTGGACTGTTTGTAATAATGCATTTGATCGTCTAGTTCAAAAATCTAAGCAGCTTGAGGTTTAAGCAACCTTCAATCAAGTTGTGAAAACACAAAATGGCAGCCTTTTTAATGCCGTTTTGACCACTTCTGAATGAGACAGGCATAGAAACTTTGACACACCAGTCAAACCTGGAAAGAATACACTGACTACATATTCTTTAGAGCACTGCTTATGATTAGAAAAAAATTATATTTATGAAATAAAAAAAAGAGCCATTTACAGTTTTCCCAAGAGTATTACTAAAACCTTGTCTCATCTTGTTCTTGTGAAGCCAATATCATAGTGTTTGCCAGAGCTATCACTCCCCTGCCCCCCAACATTAATTGCTTCTAATCTCGTAGCACAACCTAAATAAAATCCTGAACCTGTTAAACTCTCTTGGTTGCAAACACTGAAACCGGCTGTCTCTAAGCGTCCGTTTCTCACTTCAATATGTGAGGAAAACACAGCAAAGATAACCTCAAATCCTTTACAATCATCACATTAACATGAAAAATAAGAGCTGAGACAAACAGCACAGTGATGTAAAATATTATCTCCTCAATCATATCCTTTTTCCCCAGATATCTTCATCTCTCCCCCCACCTTCCTCCCTCCCTACCGTCTCTGTCAGTTAGTCTGGCAAACAATCCCCTTGTTAGCAAACTGTTAAGACAGCCGCTTGGTATACAAATTGCGCTCGACCAAGCGAATTTGTTTTGCAAGGGTGACCTGTTTAATCATCTCATTTTCTTTGGCGGACATTTATTCATCTGGTTTCCACGGTTACCGGGAACATTAAGGGGCTACAGTAATAAGGCTGGAGAGTCAAACAGGTAATAAAAAAATTAACGCCATTTTCCAGCAGCCGAGGACAGTGGGTGAAATGAATCAAGGGAGAGGTGGGAGAAGCAGCGGCGGGGAGGGCTGGGTGAGTGTTGGGGTGGGGTATGTTGGGGAGGGGGTTCCAATATTGTCCAAACAATAAGTGGTTATTTTACTCTGTAGATCAGGTGGTGCTGTTATGGACATGACACTTTGGGCACAGAGTAGGAGAGATAAAGCTTTTACCGTGGCCCTGCTCTGGTTTTATTGTCATTTTGTGATTGCATATCAGAACAATTAAAAGTTAGTCCAAGATATCTATCAACTTTGCTCGTTTTTTATTCCTCCCGAGTTCGAGAGGGAAGATAATTTACACCACTTGCAATGCAACGTGTCAGCAATAATGCAAGGGAGAAGATGACATTTAGACGCCCTGGTGAGAATCGTTTTAGAGTCTCCCCAACTTTAATCAAGTTTAATGCTTTTGTTGTCTCCCAGAAAAAGAAAACTGAGAAATGGAAAAAAAAAAAAAGAAAAAAAAAAAGAAAAACTTTATATAGAGATGGTTGTTTTCTGGCTATCATAAACTGTGACCTAGACATAAATCAAGGGAGTCCAACTTCGTGCCAAATATAGAAAATTCCGGCACAATAGGGGGAACAGGTGCTGAGGACCCGCAGAAAGTGACGAAGCGGGAGAGCCGGGTGTCTGCTGAATGCCAAATAAGGCAGCGAGGCACGCTGCACCGACAAGGCACAAACAACCCACCCTGATGTGATTCTCTGAGTCTGATGAGTGTCACAGATTTTTTGCAACAAAAATCCTCAGTTAAGACACTCTTCAGCGTCTCCAAGAGCAATAACTGAACAAGAGAAAACAAGCAGCAAATTTTATGCATTACTCATTTCTCCACTCCTCTCAAAAGTATGTCCAATTGACGGCACAGGCTTTGGCACTCCTGAAAATATGCGCAAAAACCTCTCAACCTAGCCCTTAATCATTCAAATCGTCTGGTTTAACCTGTATTTGGGCATTTTATCCTGGCAACACCTTTCCAACACAACATCAAATCGAATTCTTTCACTTTTCGCTGATGACTTTCTCATAAATTCGGAGAGAGGAGCGACAACTGCTGGTACAGAACAACTCTTGTTGAAAGGGAGGGAGAAAAAGAGATTGTCAGCCGACCCAGCCTCATCCTAACACACACACGCACACTAGCAGCACGCGCACAAACACACACACACACACACACTCCTGCAGAGAAACCTACGGTACACACTCTAGCATCAGACCGCTCGCATGTTGCAGGGAGCTCTCTCCTCTCCTTGCCCGGAGAAACAAACTCTGCAAACACGCGGGGTGAAAATCCTCAAAAGGGCGCCCAGAACAGACAGCAAAAAGGCTAAGCCCGGGCTCGGAAACTGCCAACTGTTCTGTTAACAGCCTCTTAACAGGTGTGGGCTCTAGAACCATGTAATCCTATCAAGTTACAGAGTTTTAAAAAAAGGGAAGAAATCCGACAAACTGCACGCTCCTAAACTCCCTCCCCCCCCCATCCCTCCTTCTCTTTTCTCCATCCTTCCCCCCCACCTCCTCCTCTCCTCTCTTTCTGTTGTGACAGAAGTGAACAGCTGGGCTTCAGATTTATCATGTACAGACAGTAATTATTGCTGGTGCTGCCTGCTACCGACCCAAGTGAATAGAATGTCACATGAAAAAAAAAAAAAAAAAAATCATGCATGCACATATATATACGGCAGAAGGGGAGCTGAAGTTAAAACGTGCCAGCATGGGAAGATGTGTGGCGCTAAAGGCAGACCGGGGCAGCCTGTAAACGTCATGACCGTTTACCTTTTTGCTTGGAAAAAGATAAATAAATAAATAAATATAAATAAATAAAGTTTCTACACAGGTTTTACAAAGATTAATCTGTAATCAGAATAAGTCAATTCAGGGTTGAGCAGTTTATTTCATGTCTGTCTCCAAGGTTTTCTTTATGACAAATACAGAAAGAGCTTTTTTTGTGTGTGTTTTCACAAAAATAATACAGATTAAATTACTCTCAAATTGTGCTTATTTTTTCTCTGTGGGATTATCAATTATTAAGTATTTAAAATTTTGGATTGAAAATAAAAATGGCCGTCCCGTGTCGCTCCCCAACACAGTTTTGCCCTGGACCAAGAGCCATTTCGGCCATATTACAAACAATGTCACAACGCTCCTGCAAACAGGACAGAAATGATTGGCTCTCTCGCTAAAAGCTACAAATATTTTGTCAGACATGACAAAGGTTGGAAAAATAAAAAAAGGTTCTCATGGTGTGTTTTTTTTTCTCAAGTCTTGAATTCCTGTCAAAGAAAAGGTGGTAGAGAAGTGAAACTGAGAAATGTACACGGCACCAAAGTGAGAAGGCAGATTTGCTCCAACACCCACTCCTCTCTATGCTTTCATTTAAGTTATTTTTTTTAATCACCCGGGTTACGATTAACCAAACTTTCCAACACGACAAGAAAAAAACAAGGAAAAGTTGCTGATATTGGACCACACGAGGTGTCTCTGTTGTTATCTGCTATGAGTCTGACCCCACCTGCCATATTTATCCCCGAGATAAGCAGGTCAGCAGATAAAGCATTCTGTTATTAACAATGCCAATCATTTCCTGCTTTCTTTCCCATGAAAGTCTCATCCGAATGCCCGCTTTGCCCACGTATGGGCTGTTTACACACCTTAAAGCCCCCTCCGCCACATTTAAAAGGATTAGACGCCACATTTTGTGCCGGCTTAATGTCTCTTTCAGCCGGTCTAATAAGTGCGCCTCGATAAGCGAAGCATGCAAATTCATTCATGGCCAGTTGAGACCGTGCTTTCAGACAAACGTCTTAAAGTCTTCCTCTCTGCTAATTACCTCTTCATTTTCCCCTTTTTTCTCCCCTCTCTTATAAAGCATATCGACTACTAGAGATTATTCTACTCCCTGATTTTTGCATGAAATTATAATTTCATATGTGAGATAGGGTTATGGAGTCGAAAAGGGATAAAGTTGCAGGACGCTTTTCTTTCAACTCCACACACACTGAGTAACTTACTGGAGTTTGTTGAGACTTTAAATATAATAAAATGTTTTCGCATATCATATAAAAGTAGGATTTTTTTTTTTTTTTTTAGGGGGGTTTAGGTTATGCAATTTTATTCATTAATTTAACAAATCTGCTTGATCCACAAAAATAAAAACTTAAGCAGTTATATTTTAGATAATAAAGCCAACGAAGACCCCGGGTGCAACCTGTTTATCATTCTGGAATATTTCTTCACCAAGTATTAATTAGGCCATTACTCCAGATTGGTGACAGGGAGCTTTGAGGTTTTAATTAGGTGCTGGCCACTGCATGAGTGCACAGGAGTGAAGAAAGGGGGTGGTGATGCCTCTTGCCTCGCTCCTGGCCCATATCAAGTACCCCCCTGAACACTTCTGGCTTCCGCCGCGACACGAAGCATGGGCAGGCCACGTGCATCTGTAGTTTATTTGATCATTTGATCTCTGATGTTTCCTCTTTCTGCCGTGCCCCCCCCTTTCCTGCCCGACCCCCCCAAAAAAGGACCAGTTGGAGCGATTTGGGTATAAAAGACGGGGGTTAAGGTAATTATGGTGCTGGGGGAGATGGGGGGAGAGTTGAGTCTGATGATGCGGCTTGTGTTCAGTCACACACACGCATACACATACACACGCACACACTTCCCTGCCCTCATCTGCTACGTGTGTGTGCTCCCCTCCTTGTCTACCCATATCACTCTGCAAAACCAGACACACGCACACACACACACACACGCACACACGCACAAACACAAACACACACAAAACCTGCGTAACATCAATCAAATACTCACAGCGTAGGCCCATAAAACTACACAAACACACAGCCTACCTTTAACACCCTGCATCTTAACACTTTGCAGATCAGGGCAGCTTAGTTTCAATATGTTAAAAGTATTGAATCATTTTAAAATAATCACTTCAAATATATAATTTTTTCATATTAAAATACAAAGCTAAAACATTTATTGCCACTGCTCTGTTATCATATAATTCTAAAAAAAAGCATATTCAATAAGATAACCTAAAAAAAAAAAAGTGTTTATTTTTTTTTTCCTTCAAACAAGGTACTAAATAAGTAAAAGCCTGAGTGTTTTTCCTCGGTTGACGAGGCGATACTAATCACCTTGTTGCTGAGAAGCAGTCTTCCCTGACAAGGCTCCTTAGAATACGAGGATCTCCCAGGAGGAATCGGCACCAAAGAGGTTAAAGACAATGATTCGCTTCTTTTTTTTTTTTTTTTTTTTTTTTTAACCCCCCCCCCGTTCTTTTTGCAAACGTCGTCCTGTTAAATTTATTTCAAAACTCTGTTAATCTGCTGTACACAACATTTCCATTAGCCCGGCCCGGCCCCCTAATAAAAATTCCGGGCTAGTTTAATTAAAAAATGTAAATTTACTGTCATCCAAGGAGCAGCAGAAAGAGGAGTGCAACAGCATATTTTATTGCTTAAGACATCAAATTGATTCAGGTTATTGCTAAATTGTGATAAAAGGTTATTGAGGCCCTTCAGACCTGGGCTTGTTTTTTTTCTCACCCGTTTCTTTTTTTCTTTTTTTTTTCTTTTTTTTTGTGGAGGGCCGTAAACGATGGAGAGGTGCCACAAAGGGGTTAATGAGACAAGTCAGTGAGGGGAAAAGGCAATCAACATTATGACTCATACGAGAGCCAAAAAACATTTTCCGAGCCCACAAAAAAGTTTGAAATTAAGGTGTGTCTCGATAACAGTTGAACTTGTTTGGTATTTCAATGGAAGAAGCAGGACACCTTAAATAGCACAAATAGCCCGGCGTCTGTGGTGATGGGAATCTGCTGTACAGCGTCTCTACTCTGACTTTTATTTAAGACGACGCATGCCTGAGTTTTGTCTTTCCACCTAATTTGACGTGGACAAGCCAATGCGGCAGCGAGGTTTCGAGTAAATTTTAAAAAAGTGATAAAAATTAAATCCAGAGAGGGGAAGTAAATTAAAAACAAACTGTCACAACTAAAAGTCTGGAGTAAAGCTACTTATGAAAAATAAATTACTGTTGAATATTTAAAATATTTCAAATGTATATCATTTGTGCAGCTTTTAAACAGTAAAACCCTATTTACAAAAACAACCACTATCATTTGTTGTAATAGCAAAAATATGCATCACAGTTATTGAAAGTAGTTCATATGAGTCATTTTATCAACAGGGCAGATGAAGTGAAAGAGAGCTAAAAATAAGAAGGTCTCGATTAAACTTACAAAAGAAGTGTAAGGACACACCACACATTAATGCTACCTTAAAATGTGAGTTATTTTAAAACACACACACACACACACACACACACATACACACACGCATGCAGGCGTACACACACTTATCCAAAATGCTCACCCAAGTGCCTCGAAGCAAGAGGAATGACGCTTACAAAGTGTAATCCAGTTACAACGGGACAAGTACATCTTTCTAAAAGTACGCACTCTTAGAAAAAGGGGCTGGTGGCAAATTGAACATTTTAAAAACATAATTACCTGTCGTACAGGTACTTTTTCCCACACATGAATCCTAAATGTCAACTGTTTCTGTTAAAAGTGAACTGCAGTGCATTTTGATTTACTGTTAATATAACAACACTAATTAGAGGCAGCTGAAAGGTGCGAGCTCTCCTTTACATGTGTGGCAACATAAAGAGCACAACAGTTTGTTTGCTTAGTCCCCTTGGCAACAAACCCTCAGGCCATTCAGGCTGCCCTTATGGCACTGCCAACGTCTCTGTGGGTCAATGCGATCATACCTGTATTTTGTTCTTCTGAGTCTTTTTTTTTTTTTTTTTAAATTAAAGGGAGATGATGAGCCAGGGGAAAATGGAGGAAAATTATTTTTATTAATAGAAATAATAATAACAATAGTAATAATAAAATGAAAGCAAAAAAATGAAACACCCTTTACAGGCAGTTATGCCAGTCCCAGGATAAACACGCACCCTGACGGGAGAAAATGAAACTTGCTTTGTGAACTTTCCTCACATGTGTGCTGTATGTCTCACGCCATCATGAGCCGTGCGCTGGAAAAACGGCCACTTATTTTTGATATTGCAGTCACCTTTGGGTGCTGTCAAAGAGCTATAAATAAGGGTGTTGGGAGACCTGGGTAAACGTACAGCGCTGGCACATTGTTTAATCATGAACAGTTTCCTCTCTCTCTCTCTCTCCCTCTCTCTGTTGCTTTCTCTCTTTCTCTCTCTCTGTAGCACTCTCTTTATTTATATTTAACCAGTGATTTTAAAAAAAGGCACACCTTAAACTGTCGGCTAATAAAACACATCTGACAAAAATAGAGAGAGAAGAAAAATGAAGAAGAGTACTCACCATATTCAGGGAAGTCGAAGTTAAATCCTCTCAGACATGTAACTTTCATAATATTACTCAAACTCTTGTTAGAAAGTCATTCAGGTGGCTGCTGGCGGAGGGGGGAAATAAAGCGGAAAAGTAACTAGATGAAAAAAAAAGAAGGGTTCCTTCAATCAAGCACTAAACTCCTTGACATGTAATCTGTCAATAGTTTGTTGCTGAGATAATGCCGGCTGCCACGAGCGGATTTGATTGGCAGCTTAGGTTCTGGCCCCTCCTTCCTGTGGTTTGACGAGGAGGGGGGTGAAAGAATATGGAGCCTCCCCCTTCCCTCCTCTTGCTCTCTCTCTCTCTCTCCCATACATACACACACAGCCTCTCACACACACGCAGCTCGAGCTGTTGGTGATGTTGTCTGAATAGGCTGATAGGAAATTATGGCAGAGCAACTGGAGCAGTTTTTTTTCTCCCTCCCTCAGTGGGCTGGCCTTTCCATCTTTGTGGTCTTCTAGCCTTTCAACTCTCTTGGGGTGGAGCCACCGCTGCCTCTATTCAAATGAGGGGAGAGCTACACTTTGCTTAAAAAAAAAAAAAATAAATAAAAAAAAGGGTGAGGAGGAGGGTAAATTAGAAATTTAATAAAGCATATCATAGCTCCTTTTGTTTTTGTAAATTTGAAGTTTTTAAAGTGACATTGCAAGTGAAGCAGTGCGATTTGATGCAAAAGCAGAAGTAGAAATGTGTTATTTTTATTCGCATTGCAAGAAGTGTAGGTGAAAGGAAATTTCTGAACAATTCTCGAACTTCTTGCAAAAACATAACTTCATTCAAAGCAAATAACTCTTTCACTTCTCTCCCAAAACAGGGATCCTCTCTGTTTCGGTGCTTTAAAGCTGCTCTCCTTCACAAAGAGAGAGTGGCTCTTTATCTTCACCTCAACTATGATAAGCTATCAGTTTTCATTGTAATTTCAGGTGAAATGATAAATGACGGCCGTTACCAGGTGACAATGAATACTTTATAAGACAAACCCCTTATTTGCCTGGCAGTTTCTTCCGCAGTGGCATGCAAAGCGCCTCTGAACCATTTGTACATAAACCCTATGTACTGTAAACATGGCGCCGTGTCAAGAATGTGGCATTTAAAGGGTGACAGAAAATAGAAAGAAACTCCGGACTTTTAAAAAGTGACGACAAATTTCTGTATTTTAACAGCAGAGTTGTTTTTTGTTTTTTTTCTTCAACCAATAAAGGTGTGGTGTATGTAGCATTTATGGGTTAGAAAAAAGAGGAAATGAACAACTTTATGGCTGTGAACCATAATACAGAGATACACAATCATGGCTTCAGTTCCTGTCAAAGGAGTGCAAAGTATGTACAGTACATAAAAAACAGGTTTTGGCTGATTCTGAAATTATGATGACTCATCTTGTTTAATGGTGAAAAAAAAAAAAAACCTTTTGTCTCCACCTTCTTTACCCACATAAAGGAAAAATGTCCCTAAAAGAGTTTCTGTCAGGCTCCACCCTTGCTCTAACATTGTACTGGAAATAATACTTCAGTTTTGTTTTTTGGTTTGCTTGTTTTACAAAAGCCTAGCTAAACTTGAATTGTTTTGTTCTACATGACAGATTCTGGTAAACATTTATTTTTATTATTTTTTTATTTAACCTCCGTTTAACCAGAAAACACCCATTTAGATTTAAAAATCTCCTCTTGAAACAGAATTAAATATTAATGTGTAGCTATACCACTTGTTTGCAATTTCTTAAAAAGATAAATAAATAATTTGTGAATATATTCAGCACAAAAAGCCTGAATTAAGTATTTTGTTTGGAGATTTGTGAATGCATTTTCAAATCTAGAGCACACCCAAATGAAATGCTGACATAGACGTACAGCAGAGTGACGTCACGGACGTCTGCTCCCCTCTCGGCCTCCTTCTGGTTGGCAGGAGAGTCCTACTGCTCCATTCAAGTAGAGCACGAAACGGATAAAAATCAGAGAGGTGACTGTAAACTGTAGAGGTGCCAGAACAAAGAAGATTAGCATTTGCAGCAAAAGCTTTATAGTTTTAAAAGAAAGGGTGAAAACCTATTTTTTTTGGTAAGGCTCAGATTTAATGGATTAATTGTAGTTCTTAAATTGGAGAAAAAGGCATTGTTCTTTTAACTGCATCCTTCTTAGTTCCCTAATATCTGGCACAGTGGTGACACTGGTGTACACACTCCAGCTCTCTAGAGGGCAGTAATGTACCTATAGCTTGCTTGCAAAACTGATAAAAATTCACAGGACGTGTTTATGATTGCAGGATTTGAAGCCAACAGTATCACCTGAACATGTTGCTGCAGGTAGAACGAAAATATTAGTATTTCCTACAAACAGTCCAGAACAGACCAGAAGTTCAAAGCCTGTTTAAGCTCAAGTAGAGGTCATAGCTATCCACTAGAATTTAATTTATCTAAAAATCTTAGTGTTTTGTCTAAGTTGGTCATGTCTGATTTAAAAAAAAAATGTGAAAAAGGGTAAAAACAACAAAGGATTTAATTAAGTAGCTTCTTTCACCCAGTGCAACATAGTCTGATCTGCAAATTAAAAGCTGCTTCACCTCAGTGAGAGCGCATACAGAGCCATGGAGAGGAAAGTTAATAGATCTGAACCTGAATCAGTTTTTTAGGTTTTATAACAGATGCTCATACGTCTGCAGCAGAGACATGAAAACACATGCAGGTGTCTGCTGCAGTGAGGCTCACTATCATTTGTAGATTCAGAATCCCAGTAATTATTTGCAAACTAAACCTAGTCGTAAACTCTTGAGATGGGCTTATTAAATCAATATGACTGATTAAATCTTTCCCTGGCAAAATTTTACCAGGATCAACCTCTGGATCATCTATGCAAACCCAGTGTCCTAATTGGCTACAGAGGAGCCACATATGCCACTGTGCGCCAGGATTTTACCAATACAATCACCAATGTTGCTTCATCAGCTGTTATATTAGACGGTGCATATAAAAAAAAATCAAGTAAATATTTACTTTGCTGTTTTTTTTTGTTTGTTTGTTTTTTGTTTTCTTTTGTCAGAGGGAATTTTGGGATCTGGATTAAAATTTCCTCCACTATTTTATAAAGTGCCCATGAATGAAGACCTGCACATGTTTAAAAAAAAAGTTCATATTTTTTATATTTGGGAAAGAAAAAAAAGTAAAAAGTAGATATTTGGTGTTGAAACATAGTAAATCAGTAAAATACAATTACAAAATGCGTTCAGTTGAAGCGCATTTGTCAGAATAAATTGAAAAAACAACCTTTAAGCAGGTATTAAACATAATGTTCATTCACCCCATATCTCTGTATTAAATATATATATATATATATATATATATATATATATATATATATATATATAT
>NW_015112942.1:148582-164905 GCF_001443285.1 Poecilia latipinna | reverse complement strand
TATATATATATATATTATAGCCGTAGCTCTGTGGACCTGCAGTTATACATACAGTATCTACGTGTTGCAACAAGCTCAGTTTGCAATTTAAAGGCCAAACTATAATCAGCAAATAAAACTCAGTCAGAAGCAACTCAGCAGACATTCATATGAATACATGATTCCTGTGATGACTCTAAACACAGCACCTCCTGTTCATACACAGACTAAGAATACTTTATTTGGATAGTATATGGAAAGTGAAGACAAAAATACAATGGATCTATAAAAACAGGCCCTGTTCACACAAACACGGATATTCTGAAAGAGCTTTTTGCTACCTTTGCAATGACTGTCCTTACACAGAGATTTTGGTGATAACATTTTATTCATTTTCTGAAATTGAGATACTAAGGACATGGCCTGTCTCATGCATAAACACTATCACTAACCTTTCTGACCATTTAGCAGGTCATCACAACAATGTTCCTCCTTGATGCTATTAAAAACAGTTTTTAGAAGCATTGGAGTAAGAATTAGTTTGCATGATAAGTTCAGTCAGGTGTTTGTTGTTGCTGCTGCTAGTCTGGTGGAGCCGTGAGGGGCAGAGGTGCTCTGTGGGGCAGCAAGGAGGAGCTTTGGGTAAATAGGCAGGACATTGTATGGGCTGGTGTTTAGGCACCCCTGAATGGCTGCCACTGGGAATTCAAGGATTTCTCAAACATGCAACAGGTTATTTATGTGCTTTATGAGGAAATAACAATGTACAATTTTTTTAAAAGCTCAAAAAAGTTTTTTCTCCATGATACCACCCAACCCCCTTTAAGAGAGAGGCTCGTCTATCTTTTGCCATGGCTGTGTATCAAATAAACATCAAACTTAAGTTGATGTAAATGACTGAGGAAAAAGTTGAAAAGGTCAAAGACAACATGAGATATGATTGAGTCCAGCGCTGCTTTAGCCGTGTCAGTATCATTTTCTGGAATTTTGACATTGTTAATGTTAACGTTGTCAACCCCCTACTGATGCTGAAAAGGTATTACAGCATTTTTGATGGGATTTCAAGACACTGTGTAAATGTAATCTTGTGTCATTTACACAAGACACTGTGTAAATGTAATATCTGGAGCAATCAGCTGTAACTTACAGCAAAGGTTTATCAAGACTGAAAAATTCTGGTGTGCAGTTTGAATAGTTTCCATACAACAATGTCCACTGCAGGAAGAGGGGGGGTGTGCTGTCCTTGCACTGCAGCCCTCTGGCCCCCGAGCTGCCATCTTCAGGGGCAAAACCATTACTTTTCAAATGAAAGCTGTGGGGATTTTCGTTTGATGTGGTCTGAGGGCATCGTGCTGTGCGTGCGGGAGAATGTAGAGGGCAAGGTGGAGCGCGTGTGCGTATGCGCTGCCGTGCATGTGACATAGTAGGGGAACATCAGTCAAAGGGCCTCTGGGCCAGACGTTCGGCTGCCCCTGACAGTGCACTCCAGGAGGGGCTAGTCGGTCTGCAGGGCCGACTCCGAGTCCTCCATTCCCTGGGACAAAAGCCGTGGCCCAGTTGAAAGATGTGAATTCAGTGGCTTTTGTGCCCAAAGCCCAGAGACATGCCGAGTGAGAAATCTGACCTTTGCAGAAAGTCAGAATGTGTTTTTGAACCCCTCTTGCTGTCTCTGGCAGTTTGGGGCAAGAAGTGAGAGAACGAATGGGAGGGAGTGGGTGTGAGATGGTATGGGATGGTGGTCGTATTTTATCCAGCAGGACCTACACGTGGTGTGTGAGCGCTCGTGTGTATGTATGTGCGAGATGGGAGATTACACAAAAGAAGCAGCACCTACTAGAGTCTCTAACTGTGAAAACAACAAATTAATAGAGTTTGTGTTTATTCTTCATCTTCGCTGTCATGTGGTGTGAAACAGGCAGGAAATTGAACGTGTAAAAGCTTAATTCTGCAGCAGAGCCTTTTAGAGTGGGACTCCACAAGAGTTCAGCCTAATGTCAGTCGAGGTTGTCTGGGATGAGGAATATTATTCCTTCTCACGTCTGTTTATGATTTGGTTTATTATTTATTTTTGGAGCCGAGTCAGGAGCTGAATATTAAAGTTACGCACAACCGAGGCCCAAACAATGGCAACAAAACGGCACATTTTGATGATTTGAGGATTACAATTTGCATTAGCCATCGTGATGATCCCGAGTCGTCCATTTGATTTTCCTAACTGCTGTCTAGATGTGTTTTGTATGCATATGCCAACACTTTTGCATGGTCCAACTGCAGGCGCACGCTCAGAGACAATTAAAACTGAGTTCGTATGAAGCAAAAGGTGTATTTATATGTCAACGTAATTCTTTTTTTTCTTTTTTTTTTTTTTGCGCTGATAGTTCATGAATCACAATCCAGGACGTTGCAGGAGGAGTTTGCTGAGAGCAGAGATTTTGGCAGATAGAGCAGGCCTATGTTTTTCAGTCATACATTTTTCTTGACACTGCTTTCATCCCCCGGCCGTAATCATCATATCTCCCCCATTGCTCTCCCGGATGCAGACATCCATAATGCAATCTTCCTAATTTTGATCCCTTGCAATCTGGTTTTAAAAGGGAGGAAGAAAAAAAAGAGGGGGGGGGGGACTTATTCTGAAGGCTCGCTCGGTAATCATTTTAGACAGATAGCCTTTCCCATCGCAGATGAGCAAATATTTGTAAACCAGCTATCTAATGGAAAATTATAGTGAAATTAGAGTGAAATTCATGACGGCGAAATCCGATTATCTGTAATTCTATTATGCCATCTTAGCCCACACAGCATATTTTTGTAGAGTTTTTTTTTTCCATAAATACCTATGCCAGGGGTCCTGCTAATCAAATAAAATTGAAATTCATCTTCCCATTAAATTCAATTAGCCGCAATTTCTAAAGCCTAACAAAGATTTTAATTACTAAATTATAAAATTCTCCCTAGCCAAATTGGGGATAGAAAAAGTGCATCCCCGCATCTGAAAAACAAACCCATGAAAGGAAATTGTTGATCAAAAAAGATATCCAGGGGAAAATAACATTAGGGAGAGCGCTGGGGCCCTTATTCAGCGAGTCTGGGTGGAGAGTGACGTGTGCCAAGCGCTAGGCTCCTGGGCTAGAGGAAATGAACTTAGCTGAGGTTCTCTTTGTCTCTAAATGTCTGCCCTCAGAGTTATTACGCCGTAATTGACTAATTGACACCTTAATTTCATTTATGGGGCTCCTGTGTTCATAAAGCAACCTCTGGGTGGGGCAGTGGTCTTGAGCGGAAGCAGAGAAGTTGACATCCAGGACACCAGGTAGGGCCTTAGGCCTTCAGCTCTGTCTCTTGCAGATGACGATTATGTATTTGATTATGAAATGGTCAGGAAGAACACACTGACTTAGCAGAGGCTTAAGGAGCATCTTACAGTACTTGGATGTTTAAATCCCCCCTGATGCATGCTGATAGGTAATAATGATGCACGTTCAGCCTTACAATCTGCTACTGCAGACAGAAATGACCTCCTTCAGGGTCAGAGGAGTTTATTTTTAGGAAGAGAGTTTCTTAAATCCTCCAATGGAGGATAAAGTAAACACTGGCCCTGGGTCAAATCTCCCCTTTGCCAATTACTGTTCCCATTTTGTATGCACTCATTATTTCATGTATCCTACCAGGGTCCTTAAATCATTGCGTATTGTTTTTTATTTCTCTTTCTAACTTTGAATTTGTAGGAAATTATGGAAAGAAATAAACATAAAAATGCTCACGTTTCTCCTATCATTTTAATTATTTTCATATGATTTCTGAAAATTGTCTATTTTCACCTGGTTCCATTGATCGTGGCTCAGATCCTGTTTGGGCAGGTTGACCTTGATGAAATATGACCTACCCAATAACTTCTGCTCAGGAACTTTAGTGAGTTAACTACAACCCCTTCAACTAACGCCGGTTTTATTTGGCTCTGGCATTTGAGTCGATTCAGTCTACTTTCGACCTGCAATTAACCTAACTTTAATTTATTTCACACAAATTGTCTATACAATAATCATTCTTATAAAAATTGGCAATAGGTCTGTGCTTTTCAAGCCATATGCATTTTCATTAATAAGTTGGTAGTGGACAAGGTAACAACACGGTTTTGATTTGAATTCCCTAAACAAACTACAGTAAAAACTGTTTCACAAGCAGATTTTTTTTGTTGGTTTGTGGGGAAGGTTAATGTTGGGTTTAATGTCTGGGCTCCTTGCTGCCCTGCATCATGAGCCTTATAGTATTGTCACAACATAATAACAGCCTAATTCCCTGGCTGGAACTAAAACACATGCATCTTTTTATGCTGCCAGTGCATTAAAGAAGAAATAAAAAAAACATCAATAGAAAAAGGAAGAGCAGTGCAACTTTAAAAGCTCTATTATGAAAAATCAGGAAATCCTTAAAAAGGGTGTATTAGATATTTTCCAGGCACCTAGTGCTATTCTCCACAATACTTCTTCACACTTTCCATTGATGGCATTTGCAACCATTCTCAGGAGTTCACCAGGTTCCACCAGGTGTTTACCAGTTACTGCTGCTGCTAGTCTGGAGGAGCTGAGTGTGGGAGGTGTGGGGAGAAATGTTCTTTGGGGCGGGACTTAAACTCTGAGCATTTCTCAGACAGTTATGAATGAGCCAAAGCAACACTCTGGGTATATGTTGTATGCCGGCATACTTACAAACAGGTGCTACGTTTGCAACCAATAAAGAAGTTGTTGTAATACCTTAAAATTCTCCCACTGTCTTTGACTGTGCATTCCTGTTGATGGCCTCACAGCTTGAATAGCCGATCTGTTTTGGGATGAAGGGTGTGGAAATCACAGTGTTCTGCTGCATCCAGACTGGGAATGTCACCGTTTTGATTAACTGTCTCTAAATGTCAATGCACTGTAACTGTCCAGAAGTGGTCAGGTAATCACTAGTTGATTTAATCAGACCAAATCATACCACCAGCATTACTTTCAGTTTCAACCAACCAGTATGTCGTGGTGAGTGGATGGCAAAGGGTGAGATAAAGAGATGGTTTTACTGAGTCGCGTTGATGAGACAGCAAGGTGGACATAGAGAGTATACGAGGTGATGCACACTCCAAAAGATCCACAGCGGCTCGGCTTAGATTATGTTATCAAATAAGAAATAATATCATCTAACCTGGTCTTCCAACGTGACCTGCCAGGTGAAATAAAATGATTAAAATGGCAAAGGACCAGCACTTGATGTTTGCTCTTTTAGGCTCTTTTTGCTGTGAATGGAACTATTGCTGACTACATTGAGGAGAGTTTGTTGTGTAGTAGAGTAGTTTAGCAAAGAAAGGCTGCTAACAGGACAGCTTTGGGGTCTCAGGTCAGCTGTCAGGTTGGTTTCCCAGCCACCCCCTGCTCCTTACCAGTGGGCCACTAAAATAACAGCTCAGCACCCTCTGTAGACTACAAAGCTCCATCTGAAAAGGCACCTGCTGCTGTTATTCACTTTAGCCCCTTCGGCAGCTCAATCTGTCTATTTAAAGGACACGTAGGAGAGAAAGACTGACTGGGAAATGATGAATTATTTAAGCATGATGTCTAATTGTTTCAAGGCGGACATCTTGTTTTTAGAGAGGAAAGCTTGGGGGTGGATATGTGTGAGGAGGGGTGGTGGGGGGGTGGGGGGGCTCGCCGTGAAGAGGTCTGTGTACTGTGTCGCACTTGAAGTGGCCTCGTAAATATGACCAAACTGAAACTTTAATCTGCTTTTTCCCCGTCCAAGCTGGCTGGGTATTAAAGATAATCTTTTTTGTGTGTCATATGGTGGGAGATATAGATGGAGCTAATTTTTTAGAGACAAATCTGATATTTGTCAACTGGTTGAAAAAAACCTGGGGATTTTCTCCTAATCCTCCCTAGGATATGAAGGCGCGTTAACAGCAAAATGCAGATGGTGTTCTGTGCACGGAGAGTACCCAGCACTCGGCGCAGTGCATATGGAAAGGCGCAGCTATCCTCGCCAGGGCTCAGCACAACCTGCAGATAGCAAACTCCCCACCCCAACACCACCACATTCAATTAATGAGCCACTCATGAAAGCAAAGGCATGTTAGTTTACTCCAAAGCGCAAACTTTGCTAAATACATTTCTTGGTTGTTTCTCTTTACTTTTTTTTTTTTTTTTGTTGTTGTTTCCTTGCTGACATAACATCCTTCCAGGCTGTGCTCATCAAATATTCAGTTGCAACTCGATTCCAATAAGGAAAAGAAAACAAATTATAAATAAAATGGAGGCATAAATCTTTCAGGATCCTAATTCTAACTTTCCCTCAGAGTGTTTCTGTCTTTATTTTGTCACATTAAGCAGTTTTGCTTTCCGTTCCCACTGCTAGGCGTGGCTGAATTTAACACTGGTGGAAAGAGCCCTTTATTCTTCTGCTCTCTTGTTTTGGAACACTCTGCATTTTGTGGTGTCGCTGCTTTTATGCACAATTATCACTTGTGTAACTTCTGGTTTGGTTTTTATGAGAGATAGAACAATAAAATCTATGTGATGTTCCGCTTGGAGGTTGCAGAGGGACTGTTGTAACCCTGCACTTGCCCTGTCAAATATAGATCCGACGTTACTACAGCCAGTCACCGCAGTGATGCAAAGCGGCCCTCGTCGCCTTATCTTATCCAGTATTTAAAAGAGGATGTTTTCTCCGGTCGTTTTAGCACCAGAATGCAACATGGCAGACTCTTCGAGACGCATTCCACAACTGCTTTGTGGCTTTGCATTACATTTGACAATGTATCGATAGCCCCTCTGGTGCTGTGAGGTCAAACACACCTAGAGCCACAAAGGAAGCAAAACGAGCTCAAAATCTTACCTGAGGTGGACATATGGTGCACATAATGAGGCAGAGCACATCACAATATCGTGTTGAAGGGCTTAAGGATGTGCACTTCTAAACCTATTACTGAATATATAACTACGAGTATCAGGGTTGACAGAATGGGACAGAGCAGATTAATGTCAGGAGGACAGTGAAGACGCTGACGGCATAAAAGCTAAAACAGTTGCAGGGGGACAAACTATGCGACCTGCAAACTCTGGAGAAATCAAACTTCTGCTTCTGTACTCATAAATCACAAGTTTTTTACAATGTAGAATTAGCTTCATCTCGCTCCCTCCACATTGCTACCCCTGGTAAAGAGGTGAAAAATGTATCAAAATAAATGCATGTTTAGAATAGAAGAGAACAGAATAGGAATAATTTATTTTTTGTACTCAGTTCAAAAGTAACAGGCAAAACGCAGGCCTGCCGATTCACCTCTAGATAAAAAAGTGAAATCAAAAAGAAAAGATAGACTCTGTAATAAAAGCAAATTAACAAAAAAAAGTTAAAAAAGTGTGCTGTTAATACACAGGTATGTCCAAAGTGATAAACAATTCTGTCCAGCCACCGACTGCAGATCAAGACTGGCACAAATCTGATCCTTTTCATGACATATTTGATTCTTCCTTAATGGAAAGTGCTACATACAAAGTATTTTTCTTTTTATTTTAATTTCATAGTAAGTACAGCTGTAAACATACATAGATTCCTAAGTAAAAAAAAAGACTAGTGCTGAATTCTTCTATTAATTTTTTACTCTTTATACAGTAGACCAAATAAACTGAAAGAAGATTCTATGTTGAATTTATTGCTGAACAGATTTTTCTTTTAAATTACTAAATTATTTTACATTTCAAGTTGGAAAAGCTATTTGGTCCCCCGGAGCACTTTTACAACTTTGGGATTCTGGCCCATGTTGCAACAAGTTTGGCCACCACTGGCCTAACAGCTGCTGGGAGGAAGGATCTGCAGTAACACTCTGTTGTGCCCCCGAGGATGCAGCGGTCTGTCACTGGAGGAGCTCTCCAGTTTAGTAACAGCTGGGACACAACGTCCAACAGAGATGGTATTTTCTAACAAGAGTTAAGTTTGGTCTCCCACCACCTGCACTGGGTCAAGAGGGCATCTTAGGACAGAGCTGGCCTTCATGATAAGCTTATCTAGCCGCTTCCTCTCCGCTGTAAATAAGCTGCTGCTCAAATAAACTACATCACAGAAGATGGCTGATGAACCACAGAGTCAAAAAATGTCTGGAGCGCCCCAATGAACTCCGAGAGACCTCAGCCTCCTCAGCAGGTAGAGTCTGTATTGCTTTAAATGTAAGCAATTATACCATAGACTGCAATTTGTTGTTTTATTTTTTTATTATTTTTTTTTATTATTTTTTTTTTTGTGATTGATGTATGTTTTTTACTCTGTGGTATTACACTGGGAAAACTAAACTAGGTTTAGGTGCTTTGTCATATTTACACCCCAGGTGAGCCAGAAGTCACTAATTACTGATTAAATCAGTGAGTTCAACTTAAAAAAAAATAAATAAATAAAACCAAACGGATTCAGTTCTGTTTTGTTACCTAGTGGAACATTTAAGAGTAATTTTGTAAAGATAAGAACAAAAGCAACAAAAGTATTTTCTAACATCTGTATTTTTTTCCACTGCATAAATGTGCACAGATATGTTAGATTTTTCTGAATTGATCAGTATAAAAAAGACACAAAATAAAGTCAAAATTATGGGTTTTACACATTCCTATCCAGTATAACAGTGGAAATGGAGGGTGATGTGTGTCATTGTGCTTATTTCACAAAATAAATGAAAATTGGCAACAAAAAAACTCAAGAGTTTTTATCACTCTTCCACCTCAATATTTACATGCAACAGGCACGGAAGCTGTAACAGTCTGCCGTGTGCATGTGTTTGTTTTGCACAAGATGAAGCTGCTGTCTATTGATTAGCCCCGCTACAGAAAAAATGACATTATACGCACTATGAAATTCAGCATTTTTTTAACCTTCAGCGATGCTTGTCATTTGCTTGTAAAATAAATATATAAATATACACCAGGAGGAAGACAAGGGGGGAGAGAAAAAAAAATCACTAAAGCTCTTTTGCTGTAATTGGCTGAATAGCAAGGGCAGCAGAAAATTTACAGGCAGACAACAGTGTGAAGGGGACTCGGTCACAATGCAAAATAAAATAAAAAAAAACTAAGCCCTCAGCACCAGCAAGGGAGCGAGTGAACCAGTAAGCGCGGGGAAGGGGAAAGGAAGCGTCTAGGTGGCTGTCGGGCATATCTTAACTACCACAATGCACTTGTCTCCCCCCTGGCTTTGCTGGTAAGCTGCAGATCAGAGTCCATTTTCTGGACAAGTAAAGTAAATAACCTGAGTGAGCGTGCAGAAGACAGTGACAGGGAAAGAGAAATCCCCCAAAGTCACAGTGGTGACACTCTACTAAATCCAATCAAACTGAGGAGAGAGAGGGAGAGGAAGAAGGAGGGAGGAAGAGATCCTCTTTGGTTCCTTTGAGTGTGTGTGTGTGCATGTGTGTGTGTGTCCAACAGCATTGATGCAATAACACCTCATTCAGTGTTTAGCCCTTCTCAAAGGACAGGCAGGGATAACACTTTAAACCCTGTGGCTTTATCTCCTGCAGATTTTCCATAAAATGCCAAGCCAGGGAGCCGGGGCCATGTGACAACCATGTAGGTCAGGGCAGACGGGGGGTAGAGAGAGTGGGAGGTGGAGGGAGAGGTGGCGGGTGGGGGAGGATTGGAGTTTTCTAATGGAACTGTTGAAAATAGCAAGCGGTAACCAGATTAGAAC
Source organism: Poecilia latipinna (assembly GCF_001443285.1). Classification (NCBI taxonomy): domain Eukaryota; kingdom Metazoa; phylum Chordata; class Actinopteri; order Cyprinodontiformes; family Poeciliidae; genus Poecilia; species Poecilia latipinna. The sequence goes on along the minus strand of NW_015112942.1, from coordinate 155,230 downwards.
AATTAGCATTCTGTCCTCAAGACGATGCAGATCGGAGAAAGATGGAGAATTTAAACTCGAAAACAGAACGGAGAAAACTTGCAAGTGACAGGAAATGCACGAGTTATAAGTGGAAAAACAAATTAAAGAGAAGTTATGGTAAAAGTATATAGTTCCATACAAAAAAAAAATATTCACCCCTGTGAAACTTCTTTTCATTTCTTCATGTTACAGCAGTATGATTCACTTGAATTTTATATGACAGGCCAATAGCAGAAAGAAAAATAGCTGATTTAAACAATAATAAATCTAAATATTGATGTGCAAATGTACTCAGAGCCTCACTTAGTACACTTTATAGAACCGCCTTTCCACTGCCATTACAGCTGCAGGTGTTTTGGAGTTTTATTAGGTTTGCACATGCAAAGACTGGGAGCATCTGTGAACTTGCAAATGCTTGCAATTGGATTTAGGTCTCAACTTTGACTAGGCCATTTTAACACATAGATCCTTTGATGAAAGCCATTTAATTGCAGCTCTTGGTGCAATTAAATGGTTTTATGTTTAGGGTTGTTGTGGTAGTGGAAGATCACAATATTCTGTTGCAGTGTTTATAACAGGTTTTTTTCTAACAGCATTGCAACATATTTATCTGTCTTCACAACAGCTCTTGCTTCACAGCCCCTGCTCAAGAAACAGGGCACATACACGTTGTGCATCCCAAATGACTATAGCCAAACTACAAAATGGTCTTGGTTGTTTTAATTGCCACTCACCCATGAAGGCCTGATTTGCAGAAACTGAGAGTCGTATTGTCAGGAGACTCTCCTACCTGAGAATCTGGTTCTGCAGTTCCTCCAGATTTACCACTGGCCTCTTCACTGGTTCTCTGATTAGTTTTCTCCCAGCCAGGCCTCTAACTTTATGTGGATATTCATGTCTTGGCAGAACTGAGCTTGGTGAGATGTTTAAAATTTGAGATTTTGTTTTATAAGCTAAGCCTGCTCTCAACCTCATCCCAACTTGAATAAAAAGCAATTAAAAAAGGGAATCAGGGTAACAAAGCACTGAATGCAAAGGCATGCCGCACTTTTCAGATTTTTATTTGTAAATCATTTACAAACATGTTTGCCAGTTTTTCTTCTGTCATCATGGAATTCCTTGTCCGAATCTTTCACATGAAATCCAAATAAAGCTCCTTGAAGTTTGTGGTTGAAACGTGACGAAGGGTAAATATGTTCCATAGTATGATCACTTTTCCCCACTATGCTGAAGTTTCTGAAGGCTGTTATTGTTTTAGATAGATCTAAGATCTGTTTGTTAATAATCAATAAGACACCTAAGTACAGATGCAGCAAAGATAAACCTGCTTCTTACAGTCTTATCTGTAAGTTTGACTGTGTCGTTAATGGAAGAAACCTTCTCCTCCATAGCATTAGTCAATAATTAAACAGATGTACAACCAATGAACTGAAATATATTCCTTAAGTGTCACAATTTATTTTATCTGTGGGTAAAGTCTATCTCTGTGCACCCAGCTGATGATAAACTAAATTAATGGTGATCACTGAGCATAACTAGATCTGTTGTGTAACTACTTAGCCCACTTATCGCTAACTGTGCAAAACACCTGCCTCATTATATATTTTTAATTTTTTTTTTACCAACACAGTGTGAGACAAAGGAGTAAAAACTTTACAGTGTTAGGAAGTATCGTGACCTTATAGCAAGTCCACAAATTCAATACCGTCTCCATCTTGCCTCCAAATCTTAGGTTTCTATGAAAGCGTTTTCTGGCGAACGAGTTGATCGTTATCCATGACATTTTCAGAATACAGAAATATGTCAATATTCTGAAGCTCGATGCGCTTCTATAATTGAGCTAAGGGGCCCTTAGTTTCCATATGCTGAGGGCACAGAGAATCCCAGTGGAATACCAGTGACGCTTGATTGAATACAAAAGATGGACGGGATTAGGGCTGGTGTTGCTGAGTGACCTTGACTTATTTTATGACCCTCACCCTCAGTTAATCACACGATTCTACTCTGATCAATAAAACTCAGGTACCAAAAGATTTTTGCCCAAATGGTGAGTGCGTTTCCTCCCAGGCATCTGCATTTCTATACAGCTTCCGACCAGCTCTGTGCAACCTGGCCTCAATCAAACTCAAAGGCACCATCCCTGTGAAAACAGTATTGATCAAAACCCAGCATCTATCCATGCATAAGAGCTTGTTTCCATTGATTTTTCCTATTTGTGCTAGGAAAAAAAAAACTATAATAGAGTTGATATGAATTACAGGGTATTTTGCCTCAGTTCATAAACACAAACCAGATAATGCCAACCGTTTCCACAGAAACGGGGTAACAGTTTTTGGTCTGTTTTGCAGCAATCGATCATTTTAATTTATTTAAAGGATTTACACAGAGCCGGCCTGCAGACGCCACAAGCGAGAGCAACTGGGCGGTCCACGGCGTAAACATGCGTGCATCTGAAAATGTTTGCAGATGACCAGCAACGTTTCATTCCATTTCGAATAAATTACATCTTGCCTCGCCACTAATGTGTAGCTGCATGCTGGATAATACTTGTTGTTGTTGTCTAAATGCAGGTTGCCTCCATGTTTTTATTTTCGCAAAACTCTATCAGCACCTTAAATTACTGTAATAAGACGCGTAAAACGCATCAAAAAATTGCTTTGCAAAAGTTGCAGCCCACCTCTGCATCTCTTTAAACTCTCCCAGTTGCCAGGTTATGTGAAAAGATTTGCTGTCTCTAATTCCCAAGCTCAAGGCTGATCAGTGTTATTCAACTGACACTTCCCCTAAAGCCTTCTGACATTAAGCCTTTATAAGACAGTTATGGGTATTACATTGGTCTTGCAACATAAACTACTTTTTATTCCTTTACTATTGTGTTTAAATATAACAGCTACAGCAACAGATTAAAGTCAATAGGCTACCTCCGACCTTGTTAACAGGCTATTATTGCATTGTTATCCTTGGAGTGTCTTCTGTAGGTTTTAAGCTCGGGGGCCTTAATATTATTGAAGCAGCTAAGGTGCAGCGTAACTGTGGAATATACTAGTAATGCCTGTTTAAATTTATTTCAAAGTCCCTCCTCATTCATATCATTCTGGGCCAGGAGAACTCATAATAATAAAGCAATATGAGCAAACTCGCTCTTATTATTCAGAGGGAAAATTGTAGAGAAAATCCAACTAACACAACCCCTTGAACCAAAACAGAGTATTGTAAAGCGGGTAAAGAGATTAAAGTCCATGCCATGCTAAATCGCAGGCTTACCTTGTCACTAAAGCTTATTTATGCTGACCCCTCAAAACTATGTGCTGTAAATAAATAAAATGAGCTTTGAATTGTATCCCGCTTTATTGCAATGATTTTACTCCATGTTCGGGTTCGACACACCCAAAGATAAAGTTATTCACTGCAACCTGGATGCACTGGTTACAAATTGAGATATAAGTATTGGTCAAATTGATTATGTGTCAAAATATATTTTTTTGTGATAAGTTTGAATGTCAGATGCCTGGCTTAAATCAAAGGCAGCTGGATTTTCTCCTAGTTTTTTCTAAAGACGCTTCAACACCTGTCAGGGAGTCGATGTCAACTCGGGAGGCTCGCGGTTTAGCAGCTTCAAGTTCGGAGCTGCTGCTTTTTAAGCACGTGGTGGCTAGGTTTGCAATCAGCCAAGCCATTTGAGACGGATATTTGTATAAACTGAGAAACTTCAAACAGGAACAATGATTTAATCTATTCACAATGATTTAAGGGGGTATATCGCCACTAGTCAAAGTGGCAGTATACCCCCTTAAATCAGTGTGAATAGATTCACAGTTCCTCAGAAAAGTTTCTCAGTTTATACAAATATCCATCTCAATCACACTTACATGATATGCTGAACTTTATGATTTGATAAAGAACTGATAAAGAAGAGATGTTCTTTATTACCCAACACAGCTAATACTCGGAAAATGAATAATTCACCTGACAACTTCTCTACCTGGATTTCTCAGAAAGAAAAGCAACTGTCTCACTTGAGACAACAACATTTTATTTTTTTTGTCATTTCAAAAGAAGAGACTTTAGAAAACTGTTTTTCTAAAAAAGGCAACAACTACAAAGTTGCTTAACTGGTGAACCAACTTTGTAGTTGATCACCGGCGGCAACAGTAGAAAGAAAGGCAAAGTCTTCATTGACTTCCTTTAATATTTGACAAAAGACTTAAAAGTCTGAATTTTTTTCTGAGAACACTTTGACTCACTCACCACACAGGCTTTTGGAGGCCATCTTAAAACCATTCATATTTGTTCTAGGACTTATTGGGCAACAGTGGAGGAAGCAACAGTGTTGCCTCCTTCATTCATGACTCACCTCATCTCAAACTCTTGCTCGCAGAAACAGGTAAGTCACCTGTGGATGATTTCCAGTACCCACAAGCCACCCTTTCTCTTAATCTGAGACGACCGTCACACATAAGACACTGTTTGGTAGAAAACTCTGTAAAGGCTGTATTTCCTGCAGCATTCCTCAGGAAATACAATCTACCAAAATGGTCATCTTCTACTCTCCAATATTCAGTCTACCCTGTGCTTCTCCGTCACTTGGTGGCTTGGTTCACCACAAAACAGGAGAGGTCCAAACTACAATGAACAATCAGGTCTGCAGAGAAGATCACCAGGGCTGACCTTCACTCCACCCAGGACGTGTACAGGTCTGAGGGGTCTCTGCAGACCTCACACATTCTGGACATAAACTTTACCTAAAGCAGTGAAACACATATTAATTGAACATCAAGCAAAGCAGCAGCAAAATGTTTACAGATATAAAAGCAACATTGCAACATTTGAGGAGGTGCACAATACCTCGCAGCAGTCATATGCCAACCTTAGCATCATGTTGTTGTTCCATGATTAATGAAAGATAAAGACATTACACAACAAATACAAAACAACTAGGTTCATATTTTGTCTGGAATGTTATAAAAACTGACTGGAAAACATTTATAAGTCAATTTTTAAATGTAAGTCAGGAAAAGTAAGGGACCTTGAAATGGAAAATATGCAGGAATCTTGCAAATAGTTGGAAAAAAATAAATCTACAATGATAAAAGGCAGATTTCTTTTTATGTTCTGACTTGTTCCATTTGCTTGGCCAGCTCATTTCAACAGAAATTTAGCCACAAGGCAGAAATCAAAAACCAATCAAATCTGTGTTTAACTCAGCTAGCAACATATCGGTACAACACTAGCTTCCACCACAATTTTTATAACCTAAACATAAAGCTCAGCGAAACTGAAGGCACTGCAATCAAGTTTGAAGTGCATGTCTTTTATTTTGTCTCATAAAAATCAGTTTTATTGACTATCAAGAATTACACAAACTTTCATGTAAGTTTCCAACCTATTTGCTTGGAACAATACAAAAAAATACCCTGGATTTATGGAGAAAGTTTCTGAAAGCCCTACAATCTCCGCCTATCTAGATCTTTGGATGGAAAAATAACATGACGCTCCATCTTTCAAAGATGTACTTTTCCTAAAGCATTGTTGATTGCCCTGTGTCCATTACTTGGAGGGATTATGATAATATTCCACATTGTGCTCGGCATGATGCACAGGAAATTCAATACTCAAAAGGTTAATGCAATCAATTAGGATGACAAAGGAGTAAAGTAAAACCCTCCTGCTCGTGGAAAAAAAAAGAGACAGGAGAAGAGAGGGGGAGAAAAGGTATTGAAAGCTTGAATGAATGCAGAAAGAAAAGAGGCACTTGAAACGACAGAAAAATGGCATTTATTCAGCACGTATCATCCAAGGCTGACTAAAAGGGACACACACAAAGTGAGCACAAAAAGGAAGAAAAAAAATACCTCTTAGATAGTGAATTGCATCATTCAGCACTTGGTCAGTGGTAATTGAACAGAACAGGAGCAATATTTTTGTTTGAAGGTAATCAGATACCTGAGCCAAGGAAGAAATGGCGAGTACCAGAGGCTCGAACATCGATTCATAAAGCTCGTAATGTTCTATGGACTTTTCCCTCCACTCTGAGTCAAGTTTTGTCTCCTTACTCAATTCCCACATGCATTGTTGCATTGGCTGAATATTAACAGCACAACAACGGCGTATACGAACGATATCTTTTGTTATTTAGATAGATGTTACAACGGCATACAACACAAAGGAGCCTCATCATTGCAGATAAATGGATAAACTTGGTTGGCGGTATTGAGCTCTACAGCCATTGTAATAATCCATATTACCTTTTCAGCCTCACACTGTCAAAATGCTGATGTATTAATCACATTTCTGCAATCCTCCGTGGCTAATGGTGATGTTATGAGGAGTCAGGGTGGCAATATTTCTCCGACGTCTTGCAACGCCTATTTTCTGCCGATAAGTTGTGCAAGGAGAAAAGCCTAAAACCTCGTAATCCACTTAGGTAAGGCAGCAGACTTACCTACCTCTGCACACAGACAGCCTCATAAATCTGCTGCACCTTTTGCATTCTTAAAAGACCGTAAATAAGCGGCGGAATCCGTCAACCCGCTTTGTTTGTACCAATGAAGACATGTTGCACAAGTCAAAAAAAAAAAAAAAAAAAAAAAAAAAAGAAAACAGTACAGACACAAGCCCTAACAGATA